>NC_132815.1:15118238-15385738 GCF_048594095.1 Paramormyrops kingsleyae
ACATGATTTGATCTGATCTGTGATTCAGATGTGTATGTATAACTGTTCAGCAAGGATAGACATCAGTGACAAATGGTGATCGTCAATTTCATGAAAAATGAAACAAACAAGAACAGAATGAAATAATCAGAATCAAATGGAAATGTTTTGCCTCACTGACCACTACAGTCTGATGTCATACATTCAGCACCAGAATAAAAGTCAGGGCTGACCACAGTCTGAGGCGTAGGAGAAGGTTCTAGAACGGTGGACTCTTTGTGCGACAGGGAACTACCTGAAGATATCATGTGTGTAATGTTCCCTGGCTGGCAAAACGGCTTCAGTGTTTCAGTTCATGTGTTTATTTCAATCAAAGTGCACAGCAAAGATTTTCAAGAGGATGATGGTCTGCATGGACCTCATAAAATTTCCATCGAGAGCCTTAAACCTTGATACACCACAGTGTGCATGGAACCATACTCGCCTTTTTATGCCCTCAAGAACAAACACGGGCTATTTCTAACTCACATTTGTTCTTTAAATTAATTATTCTAATATTAATATTGGAGAAATACATTGCATAAGAAGTAGGAAATAAGTGAATCATAGGGATTTAAGAATAAGACACACGAGGAGGGTAGAAGGAGTAACAGCAGAGATTTTTGATGCCTTGAGATAATTAGAATGGAAATAAAACCTCAGTGGGTGCTGCAGTGGACCTGAATCTTGCCCAATGTGAGGAGAACATGTAAAATGCACACATAGAACGGCACACATAGAACATGGGGAGAACATTTAAACTGTACACAAAGAATGGCACACATAGAACATGAGGAGAACATGTAAACTGCACACAAAGAACGGCACACATAGAATATGGGGAGAACATGTAAACTGTACACATAGAACACGAGAACAGCATACATAGAACATGGAGGAGAATATGTACATCATCTGACTTATGTCTTGCACATGAAAACAGCTGCAGTTTTTCAGCCGCTTAGCCCATAGTAAATAACAGTCGGGCTGTCAACAGTAACGGATTCACCGGCAATTCCTATCTTGGTGAGCATAGTAAAATTTAAAGCAAAAAGTCATGCACTGGAGAGAAAACTAAGTATTAGACACTGATAATGAACTTAAACTAAGTTTAACTGCTTAATTAGAGGTCAATAATCAGCTCAATATGATGTAGAACTCATTTAATGAGAAACAGCCAATAAGTCAAAATTAGCAGATAGAAATGTATCTCCTATTATGTTGCATATAAGACCGCCCAAGAAGTTTTACTCTATTTTACTAAAACTGACAGGTACATAAAGAATCTTGTGACTTCTCTCCCTGTAACTCACCATTTATCCCAGGTAGCATAGGGCACGGGGCTGGGGTACATCCTAGATGGGATGTTCTTATCTAATCTCCTCAGGAAGATGTGAAGATAGCAACTTTGAAGATGGCACTGCTCTCTGTCTGACGCACAGGTGAATTCTGGGACCTTGGTGACATCATCATTTTCTCTCTGCTGGGCTGCAGTCTGCTGCTCCTGTGTCTTCCTGTTTTTTTACAACACACCTAATGTCCTCAAACACTGAAGCACACTGTACTCTGTCGGCAAACAAAAACGACAAATAGAAAGGACACCGTAACCAGATAAACACACGGATATGCACAGATATAGTCCAATAATAAAGCTAACAATGTTCTGTGACAATCCCATTTCCTGTTAACCCTGCAAATTCTTGAACCTCTTTCCTTTCTGGTCTAGTGGCTGGTGTGGGTGCTGGTTTTTGAGGTGACCTCTCAGTCAGCCAATAGCAGTGGGTCCTCAGGACTGGAGTTGAGAACCATTGTTTCGTAATTGGCTGATTGGTCCTACCATTGATCTCCATGGGCAGCAGCGACGTATACCACTACTCAAAGCATATACAAACAGTCACTACACTAAATATTTAATAACATATTCTGCTAACCAGCTAGCTAGTTACGATCTTCTTACTCTACAAACTAGCTATTTATTTAGTTTTTGAAACATCTGAGGTGGGCAGCAGGCCCCAAAAATGACTCCTTGAGTGGGACTCCAACACCAGCAAATCCACTCCTCACACACGTGTGTTCAGTCTCCTTTGAGGCTTGACTTCTCCGATCATTTTGTGTCCTGAACCTCCACACACTTAACACAAGATTGTCAGCTAAAGTGCCCAGTTGCTGTAGCACAAACACCTTTGTGTGGGATCCCAGTGAAGTTTCGTGCCGGCATGCAGCGCCCACCTTCTCAGTGAACCGTGGGCGCGCTCAAGTACATTCATCAGATGCCGTCAAGTGACTGAAGCTCTGAGTCACTTGAACAGTCGCCAGCTGTCTCCCCAATCCGATGAGCCCCGGGTCTCAAAGCCACCTGCAGAACAGCCATCGTGGGACGCCAGTTTATCTCAGGCCCTGGTCTGCCTCCAAGCTTGCTGAGAACCTTAAAGAGATCGAGGCCTTCAGAACGGAATTAGTCAGCCACGTCATAGCCTGGGGCTCCGCTAATGGCAGAGTCCGCGCCGGATTTTCCAGCGAGCTGCCCGATGAAACACGATCCCTCTGGCGACGGGCGCCTGCGAACAAACAGCCTTTGAAGGGATGCAGCCGCTGTATCCTTTAATCTCAGTCTTCATGTGAAATGTGACATCAACGGTGCCATGGTGTCAGGGAGATCCAGGTGGACCGTGGTGGTGCATACAGACATTAAAAACAGTGAGACATTATACAGCTCTTACGATCAGACCGTCCCCATGACGGATGTGTCATCTGCGATAGGTGACACTGTACTAACGCGAATGTTTTAGGAAATCTGCACTCCCAGGGATGTCACTAAAAATATACCCAAGATGACTAAACAACTTCTAAAAAAATAAACAAGACATCATTAATTTAACGTTGCATTCCTGTGAGTGGCAGAAACAGCTGCAGCATATTAAATATATAGGAATATTGAATCTCTTCCTGGTCGGAGTCTTGCGATCATTTTCTGTTCATGTTCCTTAAAATGCTGAATGTGGAGTTATGCTGCGTATTGAATGATTATGAATTAACAGCAGCCAGCTCGCCACATTCAGTACAAAGGCTGGCTAATTTGCTCATTTCAAGCTAATTTATTCCTAGCAGTGAAAAATGTTGTGTGGGCAACATTTTGATGTAATGCCCTTTTGGTGTAATATATCACTGTTCCCGCCAGAGATTTTAGTAAACCCTGCATGACCTCATTATAATAACCATAAACCCAAACAGCGTAAGTTTGGTCAGAATTTATAAGTATCGTTGGAATTTAATGAGGAGAAAAGAAAAAGTAGCTTTTCATGAAAAAGTAGATTAAGTAGAACATTGGTAGCTCTGTCTCAGTCATGAAATGTTAATGAAATGTTTAAACATAAAGATTTAAAAGAAACACACATTTATATATTTATACATATATATATATGGGGCAATGACGGCATCAAGTTTTGTGGCAGGGGGGCTCCAGATACAAGATTGGGTCATGGTGTTGCTCCACATACTCGTACCAAAAGCAGCCCTTGGCAACGGTACAGTTCTGACTCGCTGTGCCAAAAGTGGCCCTCGGCGAAGCCCTTCAGGTGACAGCACCGGTCAAGCCGCGTCCGGCCCAGCGGCTGTAAAATGAGGAACGTGCCCAATGAACCGGAAGCGGCGTCTCTGGGAGCTTAATGAGCTTCTGCCGGCTGCAGAGCGGTAAACGGAGCGCTGAGGGTGTCCAGCCACCGGCTGCGTCGTTAAGGAGTCTGTCATCAGCTTATTTTACACTAAGGGACACCCTCAGAGCAGGAAAGCCCACAGAGAGTAGCGTAGACTGGTGATTCCTGGGAGAGTCCGCACAGACTGACTCCCAGCATCCTGCACACCAGCACCACGGCTGTCTCCGTCCATCTCGGCGTCGTGGGGGAGGATTCAGAGGTATTGCAATGTCAGAGCATTAAAAGTGAATCATGGGCAGCTGTCTGTCTTCCAATTCAGGCATTTCAGGCATATATGGTTCCATCCACCCCGCAACGTGTTTTTTAATCATTATTAAAATCCGGCATGTTGATCAATGGATCAGTTTCCACAGAGAATAAACACATAGTCCTCCGTAATATTTTCTTTGTAGAAGTAGTGCTCACTGTGTCCGAGACCGGAGACCCCTGGTGTACAGTGTGCAGTGTAGAGGGTAGACTGCAGGGTAGAATGTGACTGCAGGGGTCCCCAGTGAGTGGCATGCACACCAAATCCAGCCCACAATAATTAAATGTTTGGCCTGTGCAAACTGCCTGCACTTTAAATTCGGTTTTACATTGAGTTCACAAATGTTTGCACTGCCATATCTTACTCGTCTTTGTGTCACTTACAATGTTTATGCACTTTATGTTTATATGTATATGTGGCATGTGAAGTATATTGTCTAGTTAATGTGCACATTTTAGCCGGGCCTGTCCATCTTATAGTGGAACTAGGTGGCCGCTTAGGGCGGCAACTTCTGAGGGGCATCACACAGGGCGCCACATTGGCTAGGACCAGAACTGCATAGTCAGGGAGACAACAGTGTAGCATGTATAGTGCAGCATGTATAATGTTATACATTATATTGTTTAGTGTATCATGTATAGTGCAGAGTGTATAATACTATACATTACAGTGTATAGGGTAACGTGTAGTGCAGAGTGTATAATACTATACATTACAGTGTATAGGGTAACGTGTAGTGCAGAGTGTATAATACTATACATTACAGTGTATAGGGTAGCGTGTTCAGTGCAGAGGGTATAATGTATAGTGTATAGTATAAGGCTCTACGGAAAGCAGGGCTATGCAGCACAGTGTAGTCTGGCAGGACAGATCTGTTGATGCGTGTCCTCATTCAGCCCCTATCTTTGTGGCCTGGTTCTGACTTCACAGAAACAGAGCGTCTCTGTGTCCTGAATCACAGCTGATCAGTTCAGACGGACCGGGTCACATCCGGCCTGCTCACTCACCGACTCGGCGCCCTCTGAAGTGACAGGGAAAACCTCACAGGTGTCCCCCATGATTCAAGCTGCTGCAAGACCCTGATGTGATATTTAGGGAATCTATCGATCCCCGCCTTGTACTTGCAGGACTCTCACATCCATACATCTCACATCCACATTTCTGCTGTCATGACCTTGCAGTTGCAGGTAGCAGATGGCTTGGGATTTATTACGTGAAAGCAGGTGAATCCCTGGGCGTGGTATCTCCACTCACACCTCCCTGGACTTTTACCGAAAGCCATACAAACGGCAGCCATGGCCCTCAGTGAGACCGGCACTGTACGGAGCTGCCAGCCAGCATGCGGGGCGACGGTCAGCAGGTCGTGGGCATCTCAGCTCTGCACGTGTGGACAGCTGCAGGCCACTGAAGGACACTGCGCGCCTCCACAAACGCTGAGACAGCCCGCAGGCGACGGCAGAGTGGGACGGAACAGGGGATGGGAAAAGGAGAGAGGATAAAGCGGAGAAGGAAGGGAACAGTAGAGAGTCGTTGTTCATTAATCTGTCAGAACTCACCGTTCTGGGAATAAAAAACAAGTCACTCAAATACTGAAACATCATACTGTGTTTTTATTGAATCTTTCAAACTATTATGATAAAATACATTTTTCTCATATTGCTGATTAATATATTACATTCTTGGTTTTGAAGAGGCTGTTTCTTCCCAAATGAAACCAGACAAGGAGGAATCCACACACCTGGGGAATGACAGACACACACAGACACTCACACACACAGACAGACAGACAGACAGACACAGACACACACACACACACACAGACACACACACACACACACACACACACACACACACACTTCGCTTTAGACATTATTCCCACGGTCCTGATTTGATCCACAACTGACCAAACGAAAACGAACCCCAGCCACTGGAAAATGCATTTCTCTTAGATCACGTTCATCGGCAAATACACCAGGAGAGTTTTATATTCACATTTTTCTAAATGAAAAATATGTACAAAACCTAAATAACTGTTTTAATATTGAAGAGGTATGTATGTACAGGGTTATATTATTCAGCAGGGTAAAGCAAGATGAGACAAGGAGGATGATCTAGAACAATCCATGAGCCTCATAGTGGGAAACACATCAATTATTATTAAAAGTGCTACACAGAAGATTTGCATTTTCAGCCTGAAAATGCACGACAGCTACAGGCAACTGTGCAAAAGACTCGCAAGTGACCATTAAACATCAGCTTGGCCTCTGAACCCAGCATCTGTAAGCACAGTACATTGGCCCTGTTCCATAAAATAAAAGCCTCTTATAGCACAAAATCATTATTACAGTTTATGGGTCGAGAAGTATGTTTTTATAGGAAAACACAGGACAAATGAATAGCATTCACACAAATCCCTTTCTCGTACAAACTGCTCTGGCAAAATTCAAATACAATGGAATACATGTTGAAATTGATTGGCTGTAAAAGCATGTTTATTGGAGAACAATGTTTTAGAGGATATTGAGGTTTGAACACAACTACACAGAGAAATGCAAAACGACACAAACTCATTAACACACAGCGGAAAGCACGAGCTAATTTTACAAGTATAATAAGCATTAAGTAAAATCATATGTAATATTTAAGAATCTTCCTTTTATAAAATGTTATTATAAATATAATTTTTTATCTTTCTAAAAAAATGTTCTTTTAAAACACCATTTTTAAAATTAAATTTTCTAAATCTACCAAAAACACAAGGTTATCTAGTCAAACAGTCCATTCGAATATATTTTGACTTCATTTTTTAAAAAGAATGACAGCTCTAATGGCCATTTAACGAAATGGTACGAGGCCTTCACTGCGAAAAGCCCTCCAAAAAGATCTGAAGTGTTTAATGTTTTTTTTTTTTCTTTCTTTTACTAAAATGTGAACAAATTAGTGCATTGAACATTTAAGGTGTAAATATAGGAAGAGGCTGGCAGCCAAAGCTTTCTCTGTCCCTCCATGTCGATACCTGATAAGACCACAAACTAGGCCATCAAAATGCTGGTTTTATGAAAAACTCCGACTGGAGCCACTTTGGTTTTGTAAAGTTACAATATATTAAATGATTTTGGGGCAGTTCAATAAAAGCTAGTGCAAAACCTCTAATGAATAACATTTCTGAAAGTCAAAAACAGCTTCAGCCTGTTCTGCCTTTTTTCCTGTACTTTCTAGAAAGTAAAAATTTCAAACAACCAACAGAGTTCTCTGTGACTGACTCTTCATGCTCAACTGGTTGGTTGAAACAAAATCTTGGTCTGGATTTTTTTCTTTTTGAACCTGGAATTTCCACCTCTGCCTGTAGATTTATATGAGATTTCTGCTTCAATGCCTAATTCACCACAAGAGAAAAGCTATAAAAGACCACACTCCTTTAATTAAAGACACACTAGGTGTTTTAACTGTGAATATTGCTTCTTTTTAAAATGTTGTTAAAGATGTATAATCATACAGTGTCTTCGAAACTACATTAAAACACATTAAAAAACTAAACATGAAAATAATATGTCTTGTGTTTTATTTTCCGCTTGCTGAGGGCTATATTGTTTTAGGAGTAAACACGCGTATCTCAGATACATTCTGCCGATGATGGTGATTGCATGCTCATTGAAGCTGCCTCACCGGACTCACATTCACCTTTATGTCATCGAATCTCAGAGCTCAGCTCGCTACGGTAACCGGCCGGCTTACTGGGGTACAAGACGGCACTGCAGCTGAATGCCATACTCAGGTTAAAATCAGCCATAGATACACAGAGAAGACCTCTCTGTACATTTCCTTGCAGTCAGACACAGCATCCAGATCTAACAGAGTTGTAAAAAGACTTTGTCCTGCACAATGTGGTGAAAAGAATAAAAGAACTGCAATTACATTATTCCAGTAAATACCCTGTTTTCTTTTGTAATCAAATCATTTATAAATAGACTTTATATATTAAAATAGATTACTTAAAATATATTACTTTGTTTTGTTTAATTGTTGAAACTTTAAAATAAAAATCAGATGGTGACTTTGGTATAACACCATAGAAATGATTCATACACGTGATATAACAACAGCACTGCCATCATAGTTTGACACGCTGAGCGCGACATTTCACCTCTGGACCAAGTGTTTCTCCGCAGTTTCTGCTGCTGGACTCCACATCCATGCACAGACATTGGCATTTCATCCTGGTACTGTTACGCTTCCATCGGATTTAAAGCAAACATAGATCGGGAGGATATTTTTTAAAAACAGAGGGAAAACTAAGTTAAATAGGAAGTCTTTGCTACGACAATCAGCCTGGGGGCAGGAAAAACTCAGCTGGGAGAGAGCGACGGCGGAAAGCGTGTGGGTATTCCTGGGTGTCTAACTTCACCTACAGCTCAAAGGAGAAAGACAACATGAAACGAAATCTCACATCAGACTATTCTGTTTTGGAGTTAAAGCAATTTAACAAACTGCGAGAAACAAATCTATAAACACTTCATAATTTCAAGAAAAAGTTTCTGAAAATGGGGCTATGGGTCGAGGGTAAGGACTCAGGCCCCCTGCACTGCGGAGACACGGTCGTGGAAAACACAGGTACCAAACCAAGGGCCCGCCGCAGGGCATGTGCCTGCTGGTCAGTACAGCTGGGTATGTTAGGATTAATCCAGTGACGAACTGGGGAACATACACGACAACCCCCAACTCTGACCAGAAAACTTTCGTGCCATCACCCCCCTTCCCTTTTGGCTCCAAAAAATAACCAGCCTAGGGCCCCCAGAAAAGTTAATCTGCCCCTGGTCCAAGAGTATCACTAATATCACACGCCAATGAGAGAGCAGTGAAACGACGGCGCTGCCGAGCTGCAGCGAAGGGGCTGAGACCTTAGAGACGGGGAATCTAATGCAAAATTCTGTGCCGGTTCCGGCTCTTAGTCGAAAAGTTATCAGAAAATGAAAAATGAAAGCTGATGCCGATCATCCACAGCATGGAGAGCAGCAGGAGTGTGGCCGTCCTTTCGGGGACCTGCACTACGGACGTCTTCCACTGCACTTTCCCATCAAGGTGCTTCTAAGTGTTCACGGCTCGGGGCTGCTGGGGCTCCGGAAGGTTCTAGCCTTCAGTGCTTACAAAAACAGCTAATTTCCCACATGCACAAAATCATTAAGTCTCATGCACTTAATAACCAAATTATCCACTATAGTCACAGTCTTTGAGTTCAAAGGTGGGGATGAAGGAGTGATATAGCCAATCAGATGTTAGATACGACTATTTCTGTATTTTGATTCCATGTGGTCGCCAACATTAAGGGCACCTGTTCGCTGGCCTCGGCCCCACTCTTGCATCCTAGGTAACCCATCGGTGGCATATTCCATGAAGGTGCACTGCCTACACACAGAACACAATGTACATAAGGAGAGGTGAACTACACTGAGAAAATGTCCTACGTGCAGGTACTGGACAGACCCAAAGCACCCGTCGGCTCTGAGAGTCGCATGCTGGTCTAGCTGAAAGCATAACCACCTCCCTTAGGCACACAAGGTACTCTAAACTCTATCTGCAGTCCACCGTGATCATAAGAGATATTCATTTGGAACTAGATTCTGCTTTCAAGTCCATAATTCACAGCTGGTGTTACCCCAATGTTGTCCCATGTTAATTATTCTGACTAGCAGTAGGACCCAGATTGTGCCTCTCTGTGAGGCCTTCCTCATGAAGCCACACCCCCAACATTCACACACATATACACACAGCATATTTCATATTTACAATAGAATGCACAAGGTCAATCAAATGCTCTACTGCAAAGGAAGCGGCTGTCCATCCGGGAGTCCTCTTTTCTATAAAAATATCTCGTTTTGTTTCACTTTTGTTTCTAACAAAATATTGTGCAATAAATGTTTTCCTCTAAGTGCAAAACTTTGTCACAATTCACAAACACGAGTGACTCAAGTCTAGGAAAAAGGTGCTGAATGGAGTCTTTTTGAAAACGAGGAAAAAAAACAAAAAACAAAACAGCCAGCTTGGATGAACGTTCTGTCTTTCTCGGGGATTCCTGAAAGTACTTGAAGCCTGTCAGAAAGCGACTCATCGCACCACCAAGCAGGACACGCAGAGTTTGGACGGCCCAATGCAGTCGTCGTGACAGAAGGCTCCGCAGCCTTTGCACATGATCATGGCCTTCAGCCTGCAGTAGCAATTGGACGGCGGGTTGTCGATGCCGGCGCCTTCCGTGAAGGCTGGTATGGGCGCGGCTTCCCCGTGGCTGCTGTGATTGGCTGGTATGGTGGTGACTGTCACAGAGAAGGACATGACGCTTCCCTCGCTGCTGGATGCTGGGCTGTAGCCGGGCGGGCTGCCGGCTCCTGCGGAGTTCCCAGGTCCTTGGTTCTCGTGGGCTTTCTGCACGACGTAGGCAGAAGTCTGTTGGGGGTTTGCAGCCGTATGTAGCTGCAGCTGATATGGCTCTGGTGCTACTGATATGGAGTTGCTTTGTGAATTATTGCCGAGGGCGGCATGCCCTGTGAGCACCTGAGTCACATGCTCGATTTCTTTGGCTCTTGAAGCAGCGAAGCTGCCCGTCGTTTGGGTTGACTTCTCTTCCTTGTCAGGTGAATGTCCAGATGAGAACTCTGACTTGATCTTTTTTTGCATATGGAAATCAAGTGTGTCTTCGAGGTCTTCACTGTGAGGATCAGTTGAAGGTCCTTGGGGTTCTATCTTAACTCCAGAGTCTGCTCCAGCAGACTGTTCTCTCGTTGACGCATTGTCAGCGCCTGGGATTCCCTCAGTCTCCACATACTCCTTCTTCAGGTTAACCAGAGTAGAAGACATTGCTGAGACAGCCCTCTTGCTGCCCTCAGAGCCTCTCCCGTAGGTGGAGATGTTGAGAAGGTAATGCCCTGACATGGCAGGTCTGGATGTCCTCTTCCGGCCCGAGAAGCCCGCCGTAAAGCTAGCTGTGGTCGGACACTCTAAAGGAAAGCCCAGTGCGCAGGCCTCCTGCAGCGAAGACTGGGGACCGGACCCAAACTGCTGAGTGTGTGCCCTCTTGATGAGGGTCTGCAGGATCTGCTCCTGGGTGGCCTTGTTCAGCATTTCCCGTTGGTGCAGAGAGAACTCTTTGCTGCTGGCTCCAGTCACAGACGGATGACTGGAAATGAACAGTCTCTGCTTGTCCACACCAGCGACTAACTGACCTCCACTACCCACAGCAAGACTCCCGAATGCAGCGCTGGGCAATTGCCCTTTATCATCAGAGGCGCCTATCACAGGCGGAGCCTCTGCGAGTGGTTTTGGGAGAATTGTCTCCAGAGGGACCTCCTTCCCCTGAAGAAGCTGGGTTACAAGGGGATTGTTAGATGTTATTGAGGAACTGGCCTTTCCAGAAGAGCCTCCAGTGAAGGCGTGCTCCAGTGTCACGTACCTGGATGCGGTAATGTGAATGGGAATTGAATGTGGTGGTGCAGATTCTGTCCCAGAAGATATCAGGGACACGGAGCTGAGTAATGGCTTCTGAACAGCTTGAAACGTCATCAGAACTTGGTTGTCCAAAGTAGAATTTGTGCTTAACTGGCTGTGGGATAATTCTTTCGGTCTGTCTTCGGGATGTTTTGGCAGGTCTTTGCTCAAAGCTGAGGCTGTGGGCAAGGTGATGTGGGATTGGTTGGTGTTCGATTTGATGGGTAAAACACTCTGCCCAGTTATTGGTGGAACGGCATGATGTAATTGTATCTGAGATTCACCACCTGCCAAGGAGGAGCCCTTGATCTGGGGCTCTGATTGGCTGGACAGAGCCCCTCCCCTTGGTGCAGGACTGGCCTCTCCAGCACCTCCTCCTGGTCCTGGGCCTGGCACAGCTCCCCCAGAAGAGGAAACGGCGGCAGCAACTGCGGCGGCAGCAGCGGCCGCAGCGCTCTGAGCCCTCCTGAGCTGGGCTTTAGCCTTGATGTCGGCCAGGGTGCGAGCCCCTGCGCGAAAGGGGCTGGCAGCTGAGGTCGCAAAGGGGGACCTGGGAGACAGCTGGCCGGCAGCCGCCTGCGTGGGCACAATCCGGGAGACGGGAATCTGCAGGGAGGAGGACGAGAAAGACTGAGGATCACAGCCCCTACTGATCATAAAGCACTTCAACAGGAGTCGCTATGAACTTCATGGAAACATGGCAAGCAAATCCCAACCTGCTGCAGTGCTGCAAGGGTAAAAGAGTCATTATTTAAAATGCCTTAAGCTTCGCGTTAGATCTTGACGGCTGTGCAGAGAGCCCTTACCTTCAGTGGTGGCACCCTTGGAGACTCTGGTGATGGTTTAGGGGATGTTGGAAGTGGGGCAGCTTCTAAGACACGGGGCCTCTTTTCTGGGCTCAGGGCTGTTTCCCCGTCGCTGGACGCCTTTCTCTTCAAGGGCTCCTGGTTCACCTCCTTAAAATCAATCCCTGTTAGCTCACTGCTGGCTTTCTCAATAGGTGACGTTTCTGGAGGTGTCCGAGGGGAGAGCTGAATCTTCGATCCGCCATCATCTTTTGGTTCCTTTTCCGCTGCCAGAGCAGTGTTTTCAGTGCTGTCCATTTTCACGGCAGCTGGTACCACTTGCGTATTCTGAGAAGCCACAGGAGAAGCTTTGGTCTGAGGACCAGCAGGTTCCTGTACCTCATGGGTAGTTGCAGGCACCTCAGAGGCCACCTCTGATCCAGAAGCTGTCGTGATGTCCGAGCTCGTTTCAGGTTCAGTCTTTGTGTTATCTCCCGCTGTAGCCTCTTCAGGAGCGGGAAGTTGGGTCGGCTGGGATTGGTTGGAGTCCCCACCGGGAACCGCTTCCATCAGCTTTCTGGATTGTTCAATCGTCAGTCCAGAACTGAAATGACAAAAAGACACATAAAGGGTGCCTCATGTTAAACAAAATACCCAATTAGGTGAGATTTTTCTCTCACAGCCAGTCATAGTTATAGCAATGTCAAAGAACAGCCTCAGTAAACAGTAAAAAAAAAATAAAATAAAAAAATGATCCAACAGCTACACACAACCCTCTGGGGTGCCTCGGTTCTATAAATGGTCCAAAGGACTAAATGAAACGCAACCTGGTTTACCCTGTTTCTAGGAAAAAGAAGGTGATGAATATCACAGCATTTATTCTGCACTACAAATCCGATGACCTGTGAAATTCTGGGGGTGCTGTGGCAGCCTCAAGGGCTCCGGTTACGGAGACTGTGGGGGTCCTTCAAGGGGGTCCCTGAAGGTGCTACTGCTCGCCTCCTACCAGCCGACGCCAAGACGCGCTGAGGAATCAGCATCTCTAACCTGCTCTTAGCGTGTGATTGGATGTGTAATACATCAAGCCCAGGCTGTGTCCGCTGTCTCCCTGGGTCAGGCTGCAGGTCTGCTGAGGACGTGAACTTGGCACGAGTTTCTGGGAAATTAATGAATATTAATTTCTAGTCGGCAGTACAGCGTGTGCAGACAGCACACTCAGGAGCCATTGAGAACAAGACACAAAGACTAACTTTAAATGGAATTTTATACTCTGCAGTCTGTAGCAAAGCTGCATGCGGGGTGACGCCACGTTGGCCAAACCAGCTGACTGCTGCCCGTTTGGACCAGCATGTGCAGAAGCACCGATTCCCTGGCTGTCTGCTCACTAGTGACAATGACAAAAACTCACCAACTTGTCCCATGTGGTGGATCTGAATATATTCTAACATAACCATATTTCGTCCACCATATTGGATCAGACAGATGCCACAAACTGGTTAAACATCTGATTTTCCTCCAGTCTT
This sequence comes from Paramormyrops kingsleyae, assembly GCF_048594095.1. NCBI lineage: Eukaryota > Metazoa > Chordata > Actinopteri > Osteoglossiformes > Mormyridae > Paramormyrops > Paramormyrops kingsleyae. The sequence continues at coordinate 15,132,001 of NC_132815.1, forward strand.
CTGAAACTTTTTAGGAAGATTTTGTGTTCAGTTTCGCTAAACTGTTTACCCCATGTACAGATGCTCTCTAGACCACGCTAATACAGAGAACATTGTAGCACGTTTCGTTCCCCTGTACTGAAGAAGCAACTGGAAGATGGATGTATGCATGTTCAGAGAACAGGGTCATAAATTTGGCCACTTTGACAATAATCTGAATTGGATTAAACTCCTTGTTCATTGTCCTTCATCATTTTGAGCTGATCATTACCATTTGAATGGTATCAGCATTCACTGCAGCTCATCAGTGATCCGGAGCAGCAAGCCAGCGTGCTGCGTTCTGACTGGGTCACGGGGCTCCCGTCAGGCCCAGAGCCCTCATTACCCTCTGCTAAACAGCAGCAGCTCCGTTTACAGCTCCTGTCATCTGCTGGTGTCTGGTGACATGAATTATGGAGGAGGCCCCGTGGGGACTGAACATTTGCTCACTCACCCGTTCAATCACCTGCTCACTCGCTCACCCATTCACTCATCTGCTCACTCACTCACTAACACACTCACTAACACACTCACTCACTCGCTAACACACTCACTAACACACTCACTCACTCGCTAACACACTCGCTCACCCATTCAATCACCTGCTCACTCGCTCTTCCATTCACTCATCTGCTTACTCAATCACTAACACACTCACTCGCTAACACACTCGCTTACCCATTCAATCACCTGCTCACTTGCTCTCCCATTCACTCATCTGCTCACTCACTCACTAACACACTCACTCGCTAACACACTCGCTTACCCATTCAATCACCTGCTCACTCGCTCTTCCATTTACTCATCTGCTCACTCACTCACTCACTAACACACTCACTCACTCGCTAACACACTCACTCACTCGCTAACACACTCACTCACTCGCTAACACACTCACTCACTCGCTAACACACTCACTCACACATTCCCTCTCATTCACACACTAGATAATTTACACTCACTTGCTCCTTGTTTACATACTCGCTTGCTCATATACTCACTCCCACACCCAGTCACACACTTACTTGCTCATTCACTCACCAATACTCAATTGCTCACTCACATGCTATCACTAACTCATTAAAACATACACACACAAACTCACTCATATTACACACTAACTGACTCATATTATTCACTCACTAACTAACCGTGTAGGCTGCCATTGCAGGGTGGTTAAGAAACATTCCGATGCTGGAAGGCACATCTGTGATTTACACCCTCAATCCTCCCAGGTTTCTATCCTGAAATAATACACTGCTCAAAAAAAATAAAGGAGCACTTTTTAATCAGAGTATAGCATCGAGTCAATTTAACTTCTGGGATATTGATCTAGTCCGTTAAGTAGCAGTGGGGGTTGTTAATCGGTTTCAGCTGCTTTGGTGTTAAAGAAGTTAACAACAGGTGCACTAGAGTGGCAACAATGAGACGACCCCCAAAACAGGAATGGTTTAACAGGTGGAGGCCACTGACATTTTTCCTCCTCATCTTTTCTGACAGTTTTTTTCACTAATTTTGCATTTGGCTACAGTCAGTGTCACTACTGGTAGCATGAGGTGATACCTGGACCCTACAGAGGTTGCACAGGTAGTCCAACTCCTCCAGGATGGTGCATCAATATGTGCCATTGCCAGAAGGTTTACTGTGTCTCCCAGCCCAGTCTCAAGGCCATGGAGGACATTCCAGGAGATAGGCAGTTACTCTAGGAGAGGTGGAAGGTCCTTAACCCATAAGTAGGACCAGTATCTGCTTCTTTGTGCAAGGAGGAACAGGATGAGCACTGCCAGAGCCCTACAGAATGACCTCCAGCAGGCCACTGGTGTGCATGTCTCTGACCAAACAATCAGAAACAGACTTCATGAGGGTGGCCTAAGGGCCCGACATCCTCTAGTGGGCCCTGTGTTCACTGCCCAGGACCGTGGAGCTTGATGGGCATTTGCCATAGAATACCAGAATTGGCAGGTCCACCACTGGCACCCTGTGCTTTTCATAGATGAGAGCAGGTTCACCCTGAGCACATGTGACAGAAGTGAAAGGGTCTGGAGAAGCTGCGGAGAACATTATGCTGCCTGTGACATTGTTCAGCAAGACCATTTTGGTGGTGGGCCAGTGATGGTCTGGGGTGGCATATCCATGGAGGGACACACAGACCTCTACAGGCTAGACAACGACACCTTGACTGCCATTAGGTATCAGGATGAAATCCTTGGACCCATTGTCAGACCCTACGCTGGTGCAGTGGGTCCTGGGCTCCTCCTGGTGCACGACAATGCCCGGCCTCATGTGGCGAGAGCATGCAGGCAGTTCCTGGAACATGAAGGAATGGATACTGTTGACTGGCCCCCACGCTCACCTGACCTAAATCCAATGGAACACCTCTGGGACATTATGTTTCAGTCCATCTGACGCCACCAGGTTGCACCTCAGACTGTCCAGGAGCTCAGTGATGCCCTGGTCCAGATCTGGGAGGAGATCCCCCAGGACACCATCCGTCGTCTCATTAGGAGCATACCCCGACATTATCAGGCATGCATACAAGCACATGGGGGCCATACAAACTACTGAGTGTGATTTTGAGTTGTTGCAATGAAATTGTGGCAAAATGGACCAGCCTACCGGATCATTTTTTCACTTTGATTTTTGGGGTGTCTTTGAATTCAGCCCTCTGTAGGTTTATCATTTTCATTTCCATCAAACGATGTAGCATCCTTTCATTCCTAACACATTACCCAGCATGATTTTTTCCCCCCCATTGAGATCTGATGTGTTTTCAAAGCGTTCCTTTAATTTTTTTGAGCAGTGTATATAATGGAATTATATGGTTTGTTGAACTGTGCCATGATTTAATATTATCTGTGCACTTGTTTGCATGGTTCATATTAATAACAATAATGATGATGATGATGACGAGGAGGAGGAGAAATAGACCAGACACGCTCAGAAGCAGGCCAGCATGCCATTTCCAGCGCAGCTTGCCACCACTTTACCTGGACAAGCCCTGCTGTTACTCCCAGCTTCTGTTTCATTATGCTTAAATTCACAATGCTGGGAGAGGTTGCTTGGCAACTAAACGGCGAGGGAGGCTGGTTAGCAGTCTGTGGTAACGAAACGGGACTCCCCTGTGGGATACTGGAGTCGAAAAAGAGTGACGATTTACAGAAGTGATTTGCTCAGATATGTGTGGAGAGGAGCCGTACCGACGAAGGAGGAAACACAAGCCGCTCTGCTCTCATGCACTATTCAGGCACCATTGAAGAATACGGGAGATAGGTCAGCGCAGTGGAAAACGCAGTCGGTGCAGGGAACCAGCCCGCTGTGTCCGGTATGAAAGATGGCACGACCGCACAGTGTCAGCCGACGATCAGAGATTGGTTCCAAATGGAAAACGATGATTCTCACGTTGGGCTTTATAACGACTGCCCAGATAAGAAAGACCATGTACATCTATTACGCTGTGTAGCTATGCTATTAATCACGATGTTTAATATCAGGCTGGCACCGCAGGTCATAAATATAAGCCACAGAAAATCCAATATTCCCACAGGAGCCAGAAAAGCTGTAGCTATGGTACCGAGCCGAACAAAGAATCCCACAGAATTCTGCACAAATCCTCAAACATGGAAAGGCTTCGGGCTTTCCCAACACACACGGCAATCGACTGTCAGTTTCTCAGGATATTAGACTCCAGCTGTATTGTGTTATGGCTGATTATGCACTTCACCTTGATGCAATGCAGCCCAGATGATGTGTAGCCCAGACACTGCGCAGCCCAGCCCAGCCCAGCCACCGCGCAGCCCAGCCCAGCCACCATACAGCCCAGCCCAGCCACCGCGCAGCCCAGCCCAGCCACCGCGCAGCCCAATTCAGGTGACGTGCAGCCCAGCTGCCATACAGCACAGCCCAGCCCAGCCCAGCCCAGACACCGCGCAGCCCAATCCAAATGCTCTGCAGTCCAGGCACCACTCAGTCCAAACCAAAAGGCATGCAACCCAGACACTTCACAGCACAACCCAGATGCCATGCAGCACAGTCCAGACGCCACACCACCCAACCCAGTTGACGGGCATCCCCCACACGCACAGCTCAGACGCTGCGTATCCCAGACACGCTTACTTTTGCCCGTAGTAGCTCTCGAAGAAGTGCTCCTTCCAAGCCTCCACCTTCTTCTCTTTATCGATTTCCTGACGGATCCTCAGCCGCATCTCTGGAGTGAATTCGCCTGCAGTGGTAAGGAAGGCAGTGTTGGGCTGGCACTGGGGCCACTTCACAGTCACACCCCCAAGTTCTCACCCTATCCCACACAGTCATTAGGCCGACTCTCAGAATGCCCAAACAGAACCGGGGCCAGTTTCGAACCTGCAGGAATTCTGCAGAAGCAGGAATCTAGTACTGGCACCGAATGGCTGATACATACGAATATCATTACAATAACAGCACAAACTGGTTTGCCAGTAGCCACATTCAAGCCTCAGTGACGTAACATTTTTCAGCCGTAAAAACATCATAGTGGGTGATGTATAGTTTGAAAGGGCCCTTTCCCTGAGGACGGCTACGATTACAGCAAGGTCCTCTCAGCCCCAAAGCGCCTACTCAGCCTGCCATCCACAGCGCCTTCCCGTCATCTCGCCCATTTGTGAAGGATGGAGCAATCTGCAGAACCACACTGTGACATCACCACAATCTTCCCCTGCCCAGTCCGCTCGTTCCACAGAGGCGGTCGAAAGCAAAAACGCGGAGTTTCATCTTCGAAGGAAGAGCAGTGGCTGTAAATGCAGAGGCTGCAGATGCTACAGACCTTCCGCTAGCCGCTCCTTCCAGGACTGAGCTGCTGATGTGAAGAACTCGTTGTTCAATGCAGAGCTGCTGAGCTTCAGCGATCCATCCGAGGAGGCCTGAGGGAGCCGGAGAGATAGAGAGAGGCCTGTCATCCTGAGGGCATCACAAGCAGCAGACAAACAGAGCAGAATGGCACTGCTGAGATGCTCTCCTTGGTCTGGCACATCAACCCTAAGCTGACCACACGGAGGGTCAGCATTCTGTCAACTAGCCAGTCGAATAGAAAAATCGACTGACCGATCAGCTGCGAATGTGCTGTTGGGGAACAGCCTAAACTCCTGTGTAGCGGCATACAGCTAACACAATACAAAACCAGACTAGAAACGTAGCTCCAAACACGAAGTGTTCAGCAGATGGTTAATGGGTAATATGTCACCTTTCAGTTCCATCAAGTTTATTTTCGCACAGCGCTTCCAATCACGTTGCTGATGTAAGGAACGACAGCTGCACTGCAGTTGGGGCTCCGGACCCTGGAGGACGTCACAGAGCCCGTCTGCCGAATCAGCACCACTGTGTCCGCCCAACTTACAGTAAGCGTGGCTACGGACGTCATACAATCAGACAAATTGAATGATGTAACGCGTCCCTTCCCAGAATGAACAGCATCGTACTTCACGTATGAAGCATGAATCACTGGCCATCCTTAAAAGACTAAACCTGCAGCTAAAATCACCCAGCTAAAATATGGTTAAATAAAGGTACTCTGATATGTACCACACTATACAGGGAAAGGACAGATGAGTTAAAATGCCCTTGGGGGCACAGTTTACAGTTCTTTTTTTTAGCAGATGCTTTTACTCAAAGTGACATATATCAGCCAGTCCCTGAGTCAATTGAGGGTCAAAGGAGCCACTCAGGAGCCCAACGGTGACATCAACCGGCCGATACTGGCATTCAAGCCAGTGACCTTCTGATCACAGGGAGAATCCTAACCCTCTGAGTACCACACTGACGCTTATTTTAACAAAACCCAGCCAAGACTGAATCTCCTTGTGCGACCGCGAGCCGCCCCACGTATGGCACAGCAGAGTGAAGCTTGAACAACCAGCAGAAAAGACCTCTGGCTGTCCGCTCCACTGGTACGGGTTCGAGGCTCCGGCACTGGGCCACATAATGGCTGGCCAAGTGGAACATCTCGCTGTGGGCCCGCCCTGCTCTCCCCCTTTTGGTGAGGCGACACGGACAGCAGGTTCACCCGCCCACCTGTCGGTCCACCTCTGGAAGGAGAACCAGGAGACGCTGCTGGCCCTCTGGCGGCAGCAGTGACAGGGTGTGCTTATTGATGAGAGCGCGCAGGTTGGTGTTGACCAGGATGGAGTCTGGCGTCTCCACGTCGATCTCGGCACACTTGCCGCTCTTCAGCTGGCCTGTAAAGCAGAGTGGGAAATGAGCAGGTCAGGGCAGGCCGCTGAAGCCATGTGGAGACCGGGGAGCCTCCTGAACAGAAGGTCAACACCAGACGTCACGTGGGGAACTACACTTCCGAAAATCACCAACTGACAAACACACTTTAATTTTTAATACCTTTCACCATACAGCGACCTAAAATATGCCCTTTATACTTTCATAAAACCATGAACATCTCACTGGCTTGTAAAGATACCAGCACCAGATCAGTACTGTTGGACTAGGAGACCTGCTGCAGGTTTGCAGGTCGGTCTCTGATGCCTGGTACTCCTTTTTCTCCAGAAGGAGCTTGAGATGTTTCATGACTCTGAGGCCCACTGTCCCCCGGTGGGCACTGTGGCTCCCTCGTTACTTTGGGGCTACTGCGATTCGCCAATGGCAGAGAACATACACCCGCACTGTATGACCTTGTCAATGCAAAGCCTACTCCTAAAGAGGCGGCTGACACATTCAGAGGAGGGGTGCGGCACGTTACACCCCAGATGCTTTTCCTTGCTCGGCCTGGGAAAGGCCCCCCCAGCTGTCTCTCGGGTGCCTGCAGAGATCAGGCTGCTGCTCACTGCACCAGATCATGGTGCTTCTCCACACTGCCTACCCTGCTCTGCTACTCACTGCAGCCCACTGCCATCCCCTTACATGCACAGGGGTTTGTGTGAAGCTGTGTTACTCAATCCAGTCCCCGGGGACTCTCAGACAGTCCACGTTTTTGCTCCCTCCACACTGGGTTAAGAAACACTGGTCCTGAGTACCAACACAGAGATCCTCAGCTAGATAGTTGCAACAGGTTTGCACTTTAAGGTGTGATCTGTGCGCGACCCCCTTTGGCTCACCACAGCCAGTGATTCATTTTATAGCGTCTTTCATCTAGCAAAGTGTAAGCGTTTCAATTCAGCTGCGCAAAGGGGTGCAGTTATGTCACTAATGAGAAGTTTCCGCTTTTTGCTGGGATGCTTGACGCTTCCTATGAAGTTCACTCACTTTAACAAAAAATGACTTTCTGCAAATAATGGGGCCCTTTCCACTGCTGCATTTCCTAGGTGAATAAAACAAGCGCTGTTTTTTTTTTTTATCACTTCCTGAAAAGGGTCAAACTCAGCGGTTGGGGGTGAGTAGCGGCTGCCCCCTCGGGTTACTCACGTGCGCTCAGCCGATCTGATCTCTGCGACATCTTCCTGGTGCGGGCCGACGGACACGGGTCCATTTTAACCGATGATGAGGAGGAGGAGGAGGGGGAACTGGAGGAGGAGTTGTGGGGGCTTGAAGATCGTCGTGCCAGCTGTTTGACCTCCCAGGCTGCCAAAGTGTAGGGACACAAACCAAAACGTGATGAGGACCAGGACTGAGCCAGGACTGAGCCAGGACTGAGCCGGTGGGGGGGGGGGGGGGGGCGGGTGCTGTAACATCCGGACAGGAAGTTAAAAAAAACGCGCAGCTTGTGTCACTCATGCCAAGGGTGAGGCACGCTGGTGAGGAGGCAGGCCGACAGGCAGCTATTGAAGCACAGCATCTGGAGTTAGCATTTACAGGCCGACCCCCTCATTGCCCCTTCTGCAGTTATAAATCACTTCAGACATATTGATGCTGAGCCTTCATTCATGGTTTATCCAAAGAAACACAGTTCTGAGAGACCAGGGACGGCCAGCCCCTGGAATAACTGGGAGTTAAGGACCTTACTGAGGGGCCCAATGGTGAAATTACTGTGTCGACGTTGGGATTTGAACCAACGACCTTCTGATCGCATACGTAGTATGCTAACCTGCTGAGACGCGTGATGCCCGTATACAGCAGCGCTCTCACTGTTAAGGTTCGTTTCTGCTACGAAACGGAACGGAGGCACACAGCTTCGGCGCTGAACGAATGCTAAAGCCTGCCTCGCATGCACAGTAGTATCAGTCCATTTTATTCACTTATTACACACTTTTATCCAAAGCGACTTACAGCGGATGGAAGGGGTACAGCTTAGGCGAGTCCTCCCTGGGATTTCCACTTGTTACTTCTTTTACGTTTGGGGGATTTCACACCACAAATTTGTACACATGTGGGCACCAGGGGCAGAGCTAAGGGTGGGATGGGTGGAGGTAAAGGCGGGATGGGCGGAGCTAAGGGTGGGATGGGCGGAGCTAAGGGTGGGATGGGCGGAGCTAAGGGTGGGATGGGCGGAGCTAAGGGTGGGATGGGCGGAGGTAAGGGTGGGATGGGTGGAGCTAAGGGTGGGATGGGTGGAGGTAAAGGCGGGATGGGCGGAGCTAAGGGTGGGATGGGTGGAGCTAAGGGTGGGATGGGCGGAGGTAAGGGTGGGATGGGTGGAGCTAAGGGTGGGATGGGCGGAGGTAAGGGTGGGATGGGCGGAGGTAAGGGTGGGATGGGTGGAGCTAAGTTTGCAATTCCGCCATGTAGGCTACGTTCTTAAAAACTGCTTTTTGTTGGATATAGCCCAATTATATGTCGTGGGCCTTTTAATTTGTTTGTTTGCAATTTCGCCAGGTAGACTACCTTCTTCAAACTGCGTTTTGTTACACTGCATATTTCGGGGGGTTGGCGTCAGGAAATGAACAGGCTGTATCTTCACTGCATCACTGATGTCAAAATGTGGGAAATATGTGGTTGTATCAATAAATACCTTAAAGTAGGTTTAAGACTGTGTGCTGTATAAATTGTATAAAAAGTTAGGCTACATGACATTTGAATGGGCTATTGACATTTGAATGGGCTATACCCGGATGCATGGACGCATTATGAGAATGAGGAAGACGGTGCGTGCACACTAATTAACCTACACCCTATTCACTTAGACAATACACTGTAATTTTTGCAACAGAAATGGATGAGATGGGCAGGCAGCTGGAGGTGGAATTATTGTCCTTGGTAAAACTCTGACGGTCTCCACACTGGTAACAACGTTGTTTTCTAGGCATAGCTAAACAAATCTCCTCCAGTCTGAAAAGGCGTAGAAAATGCAATTTAGCCAGTAAAGCTTTACAGTTTTTGTGAGGGACAGTCAAATTCTCTCGTTAAGTTTTTTGTGATCCCACACCTACACTTTAAAACTCGTTTCAGCGCTGCCACATATACGTGTGTGTGTGTGTGTGTGTGTGTGCGCGTGCGCGGGAGAGGAGGGGAGGCCCGATTGGTGTTTTGCCCCGGGGTCTTGTGTGCAGTTGTTCCGCCACTGGTGGGCACCCTTGTTTTCTTTCACGCATGGATCACATAAATATGGACAGCAGCAGATCATGTCATGTAACTTTCAGTAAACAAAACTGTGGAAGGCCTCCATGTCTCTGTTGCGCTTGATTGACCGACACGCACAGGTCATACAGACACAACAATTTGGAAGCACGCGTTCAGGGTAGCGGAGGAGCGCACGGTCGTAGCTGATGGTGAAAATTACGTCACTCGACCGTTGCGGACCCTTACGGCTACATGGACACGCAAAGTGTAAACGGGCCTTTAGCTTTGGCTCCTGGCCCCTGATAAAACCCGTGTTGCTGCCCCATGCTGCTGCCCCATGCTGCTCTCCCATGCTGCTGTCCCATGCTGCTGTCCCATGCTGCTGTCCCATGCTGCTGTCCCGTTTACTGTTCCAAGCGGAGCCGGACCTGCACATGTTTCGGTAAAAACAGGCAGATTCTTGCGGTATCATGCAGAGATGCCCCCCCCCCATGGACTCTCAGCCTTAGGGTATGTTGGCACCACGCTCTCTGATACACATTCTGCCATAATTACGTCCCTGGGCTGAAGGTCTCCATGCACAGTGAGGTAAATACAGCCTGTGTGCTCCCCCCCCCCCCCTTCTGGGCTGTCCTTGGGCGTGTCCCCTTCTGATGCTACGGGGGACAGAGAGCAGTGACACAGGCAGGCCTAACTTGATCCCAGTAGACATGCATCTAGGTCTGGGCTGCAGCTAGAGCAGTCCTGCGTGGAAAAAACAAAGCCTACATGCAGGAGGGCCAGCTCACAGACGTTAAGGTGGAGCGGCCCAGGAAGCGAGTGACCAAAGGACGGACGAGGCTAACGTAAGCAAGACTGCACTGCGTAAAGCAGGGAAACTCTAGCACCATCTCCAGAGCAGTGATCTCGGTGTCATTCATCTCACCATCCATCCATCTAGGAAACGAGTGTAGGAGAGAACCAAAAGCCAAGACGCATAAAAGGGAGCAAAATAAATTAAATGGGAGCCATAATATGAGTAAATTAAAGCATCATGTCTAAATGTCCAACGATCTGAAATGAATTCTTCAATCAGGCTATAAAAAGAAGAGCATGAAACCGGATTTTAGTGTCATATCTCAATACCCTGCCGGGTGTAAACATAAAAAGCAGCACCGCAAGACTAAACTGATTCAGGACTGGAGAGTTACGGCATGCATCACGGCACGATTACCGGCCTGCATCTTCCTGGACCCTTTATCCTGGGGCAATTCTAGGATTTTTTACAGGCCATAATTCACTCAGGGGAGCCAACCTTATCATTAGCCAAGAATACATTTTGAATCAGTGAGTGACAGGGAAGGGGGCACTCTGGGAGCCAATCAGCAGGGGTCATTGCCTCTGTGGCCCCGCCCCCGGAACACACCCATGACCTAATCATTAACATGCCCACAGCTTACCGGTCTTGGCGGCTATGGGACAGGCCATGTCCTTGACGCTCTTGAAGATGATCCGGGGGTTAGAGATCGGGGTAATCCCACCCTGCCGGCGCTGGTTCTTCTGCTGTTGCTGCTTCAGGGCCTACATGCGTGGGGGGCGGGGGGGGGGAGCGGGGAGGGAGACATAGAGAGAAGACAGGTGAGAGTGTGGCCACAGGCTGTGGGCCGCCTACCTTCCTCCCTCTCCCGAGACGTCTTGTAGCACCTGGTGAAGGTGAGACATTTGGTGTTTCAGGGCACCCACCCCCCCATGATTCACTGCAGCAGTGCTGTGCGACGTTTCAGAAGGACAGGTATGAAAAATCACGATGCTAAGCATCCACAGAGAAACCACAAGACTGGCTGGTTTCATCAAAAAACCCCAGACCCTTCAGGCAGCTTCCTAACACGCTTCCGGGTTGCATCCAACGGACCAGCTCCGAACTGCCACTTATGGGTCTGGCCTACAAAACTAAGGCACTTGTACTGAGCACAGGCAGGTGTGCCCAGACTAGGCATATGGGAAGCATTATACCGTTTCTTCAGTATAATCCAGCTACAAGCAATATCCAAAAGACGAAAAAAAAAACAGGTATGGCAAATGAGATATGGATAATAATGTGCTAATACAAACAGCCAGCTGATTAGAATGAATCGTTTTCTCTGAATATCCCGCCATTGGCATGAAAGCGATTCCTCTGAGAGGCTGCCCTGCTCCCTGCGGCATCTCCCATCAGTTACATCACCATCACTTGAGGAATTCACTTCAGGGTCTACAGCATTCAGTAAAAGTACCGACTCATCCGACAGACACACGGAAACCGCTGAGGAACGCCTTTGAAGTCCGGGATGACTGCTTTCTCCAAGGTCCCCCCCGAGCAGATATCAGCGTCTACATGCAGATGGCCTAGCACACGTCCAAAAAAGGTCTTTGAAGGCCAGCATGCTTTCAGATCGAGAATATCCAGATCGGAGCGTCTGCAGAGCTGCCCTTGAGCAGATGGGCCTGTTCATCGAGACGCTCATTCTCTCCATTTCAGTTGGTTTCCGCCAACACTGTAATTACTCATAAAACTGCAGCTACTAGATCCAAAAAAAAAAAGAAAAAAAAAGAATATTTTTATAGGAAGACAAATTATTATCTTTCCCTTTAATTAAACAAATGGTTTCTGGAGCGCTTTGTGAAGGAAGCCAGCGAATCACATTGTGTAATGTGTGTGGTAATTAGCATTTTAATTAAGCACACCCGAAGAGCGCCGCGCCTCATTAGATAAGAGATGCCGGAAAGCGAGAGTGGCCCGCCCCTGCAGAAAAACGCTCATTGTCAATAAGCCGGATCTCGGAAAAACCGGCACAAGCCTCAATAGTTTTAACGGCAGCCCTGTGGATTGTGGAGATCTGATTTGGTGACAGAGCATTGGCGTCAGCGTATGAGCAGCGGAACACCATAGCCCCAGTGCACCATTTTGGCAGTCAAACACACATGTGCAGATCTATACTGAAACAGAAAAACACGTTAGCGCATCCTGACCGCAGAGAGCACACGGAAGTTGCATTGAGGAACCAGGCCGTCTCCGCTGCTGGTGAACGACCTGAGACTGAGCGTTTCAGGATGTGTTGCTATGGGCTGTTAGTGTCGAGAAGACGCTGGGGACGCCTTTGTTCCTGAGCTGAATGAAGGCAGAAAGACATCCAATGCAGCGGAGGCTATCATCATCACAGCCAAAAAGCAGCAGCATTAAATACTGTAAACATATACACGTGTGCAAATGCAGGTCTGGCTTTGTACATCACGCCTCGTTGGTAGGAAGCTTTACTTGTTTCGCCATTTAGTTAGATGCAGAAGTTATGTCCGCCTGTAGTTTGTCCAAAGCTCTTTCGCATTTTTAATCACGGTGCTTCAGCAGACCAACGAATGGACCTTCTCCAAACAGAGAACAGCTGCCGTCAGACGCGGCTTGGCTGTCAGGTGTCTCCAGCCTCCGGGGGAGGGGTCACACAGATTTCACCGTGCTCCGACTCTCAGCCACTCGTGCCGGTAACACTTTGCTTGAGGGGGCACAAATAATATAGCATTTATGCTGTTATTTGCGTATTAACTGACCACAAACGAAGTCTTGGTTACATAGTGTTCTCATGCTCGTTCATCATTAATGAATCGTGATGCATGTTATTTCAAGCAGTTACTGTATCTGTTAATCCTGTAAACCTCTGTGAGCTACAGAAGGAACAAGTAATAAATAACACAAGTGAAACACTGTGTCTCGTGTTTGCTCATCTTTAATGAATCATGATGCATCTTTTATCTCAAGTACCTACTATATTTGTTAGTTATATGATTTGTGCTTCAGTAGTAATGGAGTTCCAACCAAATGTTAGCATAGCGTACCTCCAGGGCAGGATGAGGTTTCATACATGAACCACAAAAGTTGCTGAACTTTAACACATGAAGATTCACTTCCTGTGACTGCTTGCATTTCGCGCTAAGCATGACGCAGGTCCCTCGCACAGCTGTGCAAGCCACGTACCACGTACAACAAGACCGGTGAGAAATGATTCACCGTTCAACAGTCAACGGGAAAATTCAGAGCAACGGAAGGGACATGATGGGAGAAGAGAGCAGAGACGGAGCTGCACTGGCATGCTCACGCAGCACCTGCACTGCAGACACGCAGAACCTGCCTTTGGATGCAGCCTGATGCAGCTTAGAGCACAGTTGGTGCGAGTGTTCCAGTGTCGCAGGGCAGGAGAACTGGGTGAGATATCGGCACTGTCCTTGAGAGCAGCTCACGTAGATCCGCAGCCATGATGCTGTGCACCCTCATCAACGCGCCATGCTGCAGGGTCTCTCCCTAAGGTACCCATGATGCCGTGCACCCTCATCAACGTGCCATGCTGCAGGGTCTCTCCCTAAGGTACCCATGATGCCGTGCATCCTCATCAACGCGCCATGCTGCAGGGTCTCTCCCTAAGGTACCCATGATGCCGTGCACCCTCATCAACGTGCCATGCTGCAGGGTCTCTCCCTAAGGTACCCATGATGCCGTGCACCCTCATCAACGCGCCATGCTGCAGGGTCTCTCCCTAAGGTACCCATGATGCCGTGCACCCTCATCAACGCGCCATGCTGCAGGGTCTCTCCTTAATCCTCAAGTGGGGATTATCCCCCAAGATTCAACAATACACTATCCATCCACTCACCTACCCACACTTTCATCTCTCCACTTCCCACTGAGCCTGCTGCTTATTCCAGGCAGCTCAGGGTGCAACGCAGGGGACACCAGCTGCTCCTGCCGATCTATAGCTGAACTGTCTATTCACCTCTTATACAGGACACACAGGCCAGCTGGCAAACAGTCTCTCACACAGAATTTACGGTTCAACCGTCTATCTAAGATTTCAGACTTGTGCAATGCTTGCTAATTTCCCTTGGCAGATTTGCACAAGATCTCACAAAACTTTCAAAGAGTATTTCCACAAACTGTCAATAGGGTTTAAGTCAGGTGATTATGCTACTCCGCCAGCACTCGGCCCTGCACACAATAACATGGTTCCCATTCAGAATGTGCCATAAATCCAAACGTGGGTTAAGGAAACTTTCCTGAAAGACTTGTGTAAAAGTGTAAAAGAGTTAAGTGGACCTGCAGTTCTCGCAATGATCCGCTTGTCTTTTTTAACACAATTATTTTAATTTGCATGGCCTTTACTATGAGAATCAGAGAATTATCTGAATAAGTACGTTAGACTAGTTAGTGATGTCCTTCTAGTGTCATGCCACACTGACTATGAAGAGCAGTACCAGATGGGATGTGCACACACATAGATGCACAGTATAACATGAATTCATCAATGTTTCAAAAGCCAATTGAACGCTGTCCCCGCAAATACCAATATTACCTCTAGAGCAGATATCAGAGAAAAGATTACATCGACATCGTTATACGTGGATGCAAAATGGCACGTGGGATAGAAACTAAAGCAGCGAAGAGGACAGGGCAATGGGTAGGTGAGACAGTCAAGCACGAACAGGCCCGAAATGCGGCAGTGATGAAATATGATTCAAAGAAACCACTCGGAGATTCGAGTCACTGCAGCAGACATGGAGAGATGCTCCGTAGCGCCTTGACTTTTGGCCATGAAAGCATTAATACTTGCTCTGCAGTACATATATACCTGTAGATTCCAGCCTCCTGCGCTCCACTGGTAGGCTTTCAAAAAGGAGAAATGTTTTTGTTTACAAGGAAAAGAACATCAGACATAAGGCATATGACACTGAAGGCGGCAAGTTCAGCAGCACCGAGCATGTCTATGCTGTCAATGCCGAAGCACTGTGCCGCTAGGTTATCTGGGGGTAACCGCATGATACAGAGGACTCTTAATCTTTCTCTAAAGTAACTACATTCCTGGGAAGGAAAAGGGGGAGCAGGAGAAGAATTAAATTAATATCCTAAAAGAACTGAACGCAAACCAGAGGAGAAGCTGAAAGTGAAGACATTATTATGACAGAGGCATATTTGAGGCAAAAAAAAAGAAAAATAATGTTAACGGTGAAAAAAAACCCCATTTGAACTGATGCAATGAGATGAAGTTTAAGTTACACAATCAGCTGGAAAGGGAAGTGCTGGGTATTGGATGAGAGAGGTCTGCCCAGAGCACAGGGGGACAGAGAGCAGTGGGGAGGGGGCAGGGACACAGCCATACCTGTTTGAGCGCCTTCTTGCTGTGCTTCTGTGAAGAGGACAGCAACTTGCTGGCTCCAGAAGGTGCGGAGGGTGAGGAGCACCGTGTCTGTGGTGAGGAAGGCTGGGACTGCAACTTGGAGGGCACTGCAAGACACAAGGCACAGCACAGGGCAGAGTGTGACACAGAGAATACAGTATGACTCAGAGAACACAGCATGATACAGGGCCCAGTGAGCAAAGGACACAGCTTGACACAGAAAACAATGTGTAACACAGGGCCCAGTGAGCACACAGGACACAGTGAGACACAGGAGCCACTGCGCACAGAGAACACAGCATAACACAGGACACAGTGAGCACAGAGAACACAAAATGAAACAGAAATCACAGCATGACACAGGGCCCAGTGAGCACAAAAGACAGCGTGACACAGAGAACACAGCGTGACACAGAGGGCAGTGAACACAGAGAACACTTCATATCCCAGAGAACACAGCTTCACACAGGGCCCAGTGAGAACAGAGAACACAGCGTAATACAGGACACTGTGAGCACAGAGAACACATCATGACACAGAGAACACATGGTGTAACACAGGCCCCAATGGAACATTCTGTACAAAAACCTGTGCTTTCTGTGCCTCAATGCCCTGTGGCATGTCCAGTTCATACATAAGACAAGGCATAGGAATCAGCTGGTGAAATTGGTGATTTTAACAAGAGGCAATAATTAAATTAAGGACCTAGTGAATAAAACCACAGGTGTCTGCAAACCAGCCCTGCTGTAGAGCTTTGCAGAAAGGTGCAAAGCTACAATGAATATACATCTGAATGAATGAGGGGAGTCCCTCTGGATAAAAGCAATGGAGAAGCATATGAAAATAAAACAGATGGTGACAGAGATAGGAATCCCAACCTCTGACATCATACATGTGCCCTGTATGAGCTATGACATTATAGGATTCCAGTCTCTGCTTCCTTTAAATATTAACACGTTTAAGCTGATGCTTTTTCCCCAAAGTGGGGGCATGAGAGAGCATCTGACCCATTTAAAGAGCTGGATGTTTCACTGGAATTATTCAGGTTAAGTAGCTCACTTATTAACTGCAGACATATCAGGCTGCTGCCAGGCACTGTACCGATGCTGCCTCACTGAGTGTGTCACATGGCACACTGCATGGCCGATCACATGATGCGTCACATGGCTCTCATGCAAAGTACAGGATATAATTAACCAGCCAGTGCTTTTATCATGGTACCGAAGAAGCTGGCCAACAGAACACTTGGAATGCGCCAAAAGCAAAGTGTTATAAGGGATACAATAAAAGTCTATCAGCTTGAGTGGAAATTGAGGGTCTCTGAGAGACTGTGAGGCAGAAGCTCCTTGAGAGCATCATGGTCACAGTCCAACAGAGACTAGCTCCAGCATGGGATGCTCTCCTGAGGAGCTTTACCAGCTGGCAGGCGCAGCCACAGGCAGGAGGGGACAATCAGAAAGACGGCACTCCAGCCTCAGGCCTCATATGGAAGAGGATTCTGGTTACAATTTAACAAAAGCTGGCAAAAGGGGTTTCCCAGTTTACTGTGAGGTATTTGATTTTTTTACCCAATCTCCCTAACCCCAACCATCCAACCTGGGCATTTAAGGACCAAAAAATTCAGGAGGGAGAGAAAAATACAGGGCCATAAGTGCAGAACCCTCAGGATGTGTTTGACTTCTATAACAAAGAATGCAACAACCAAGAAGTATCTAATGAGGTCACACACATGAGAACCTTCAGTACTGGAAGATGAGGTCAGAGTAGCCCTGAGATTAATTTTGTAGGTCCCGCAGCGTAAAAAATATATTTATGCTATGGATCAATCAATGTAGATTTGAGGCCTACAGGGAAAGGGAAATACTGAATGTTCAAGCTGGATTCAGCAAAGGCCAGACAATGAGAGACAAGATGCAAGAACAAAACAAGGATTAACAGAGGTAGACAAGCATGCAAATGATCACTATGCACCGTACATAGAATATAAAGTGAGGGAAGCTAGACTGAAAGGTGACAGCTGTGGATTCAAAATTGGATGAAGATACATCAACATTTGATTGGCTGATGAAGATGAGGAAAAAGTTAATTTTAAGGCACAGTGGAAGAGATGGGACTATGAATAAACATGAATAAAATAAAAGCTGTAGATAAATGGAAGGTGACAAACTTTAGTGCTGATGGTCAAAACAAAAGGATATATACAGATTTTAACTTGAAACAACAAAGGAGCCACTAGTCAAGAAGTACATCGCAGATAGGCATTAAGCAAAGCTGCAGTGGAAGACCTGGAGAAAAGTCTTCAAAGGTACTGAAGAAAGTCTACAAACTGAGATGAGAATCAATCAGGACATGGCATATTTTATGGCTAAGCTATGCATGTGAAAGCTGGACATGGAGAGTATTCATGCCTTTGAATTTTGGTGCACGGACCAGATGATTCATAAGCGAGTCAAGTCTGAACTTCCACCGCAAGTACAAATGAGCAGACTGAAGCTGTCTTATTATGCACATTATGATAATACAATAATGTTCTCATAGTTGGAGGTCACAGGGGAACAGTACTCGATCATCAGGACATTCTTCAGGGAAACCTGAAGACCCGTACAGGAGGAAGAACGTTGTTGACTCCTGATGACCATATAGATATCGACAAAAAGGGCTCTGAAGGCAAGGGTGACCTCATTGGTGAACATTACAAAATAATAATCAAATGACAATCATGCATAAGTCTACAGCTAAGAATGCTGTAGTTCTCTCTCCCTGACTAAAAAAAACTTCATTATATAATAAGTTACAAATCTAGAGGTTTTAGAAGGCCACCTCTCCCTTTAATCTTAGGATTAGCGACCTTGCTGATATCTGCCATTTCCACCAGATGAAACTGCAAGTTCTCTTGATGTAACCATTTGAATTCACACACACACGCACACGCACATGTAGGGTAAACATATCCTTATGGGGACTACTCATTCATTTCAATGGGAAAAATGCTAATGCTAACTATGACAACCTTAACCCCTACCCTGCCCTAACCATAACCATAAGTAACCAAACAAAATACATGAGTTTTTGCATTTTTAGTTTTTTCATAGCAGTCACCGATTTTTATAAAATAGAGTTTTCCCTTATGGGGACCAGGAAACCGGTCCCCATAAGGGAAAAAAAAGGGATATTTATCACGTTATGGGGACATAAGGATAGGTATACCTGCTCGCACACACACACACACACTCACTCACACTCACACTCACACTCAATCTCAGTTCCAGATTCAGTCGGACCCCCTGCTGTGAAGTAAGTGTGAGAGCTGTGACAAGGGTGACTTTTCAAAGCTGCCACCTATTTCCGCTGAAACCTGCGTGTTTCCGATTAGCCGCACATGGACTGTATGGAGATGAAAGGCAGCGCGCCGCGAGAGCGTCGATGTCCAAGCAGCACGGCAATCTAATGCAAATCTGCAAGCCCTCTCCTCCAGTGTCATCCGACTTCTTTCATTTCTTTATCTTTCCTTTTCCCTGTTTTTGTATTATTCTGTCTTAATGATGTATCACAGCACCCCCATGTAAAATGCTTTGGGGTGACTGTTGTGAAAAGTGCCATATAAAAATTAGTTTAATTGAACTGAATTGAAGTCTACTTAGATAGATAGAATCTTTATTGTCATTGTAGCAATGAGACATTGTACAACGAAATTAAAGTGCAATTCTCCAGTGCAAAATAAAAACAGTCACTCTGAAAGAGCCTGAACGCTACTTTACTTATGGGATGCATTCATTTTCTATGATTTCATGTTAATGAACCAATAAGCTAATCTGCACACAAAGAGGTGAAACAGGGAATGCGGTCATATAAAAGTAGAGAAAAGGAACTGAGTGTTGGGTAAATCCCATGTTTACGTAGGTCTGGTTTCATTCATTCTGTCTGCATATAACTAATGTGTATGCTTATGCCAAAGAAAGGGAGGAGCAAAGGCAAATACATGACATTATTCCTACAGGGTAGCAGGAATTAGTCAGTGAGGAATTATCTGGTGTTATTTCATTAAATATGAATGAAATTCCTGTGATATTCCAATAACTTGGAGTCCGACTATGGTTACTATGAATTCATTTTTTTCAACACATCACAAATCATACATGTCCAAGATCTGCGACACACACGCAGATGTGCCATTTTCAAACATAACCTGGATTGACATGTAGGGCAGTGTGTAGTTCATTGGCAGAGCAATCTGTGTGTGGAAGGTAATGGGTTTGAATCCCTTGACTAGCAGAGCAATCATATCACTGTCTGGCCTTCCAGTGAGTGAGCTGTATGTTGACGAACCCTGATCTCAGAGATGAAGGTTTATTCACTTCCACATCACCTTGAACAAAAACATCTGAAACATAAATAAATGTAAATCTCCCGGATCCTAATTAGAAATTAGTTTTACACATCCGCAGAGCACTGCACACACGTGGATCTCAGCAATCTTTCATACACACGCACTCACACACATATAGCTTTCTGCTGGACAGAGCAGGCTTGTCATATGATCCAGAGTGGTCATGTGATCTCCTCGGCAAACAGAGCAGAGGGGATAACCAGCCAGATGCACATCTGCTCACCAGGCGCTTTGTGTAATCATAACAATGCCGCTGGGAGACACTGGCATGCTCTGATGTACTTCTAATTTTGTGGTGTAAACTGGAAATTTCAGCACTAATAACATAAGAGTGAAATCTATTTCCACAGGCAGACTGATGACCAGACAGGCGCAATCAAAACCAGCTTTAGAGTCCTGCATTCACACTGCAGCTCACAGCTGCTCTTCCCCTTGCTTTCCACACTGCTAACCAAAAAAAGAAACCCTTTCCTCTTTGCTCAAAATTCGAGAACTTAGCTTTTAAAGCCACAGTAACGGTAGATTTGCAGTCAACAGGAAAAAAACATTGTCACAAAATATAAAGCGATTCCTCAGTAGCAAAGATCGTCGGTTTAAAAGTCAATATCTATGAGCGTCAGTGCAGAAAGCTTCTAGCTGGCAGGTCTTCGACAAACTGTCAAGGCAGATGTTTATTCAAGACAGACGTCTTTCCGGGTGTCATCAAGTACAACACTGATATTAAAGACAGGTGTCCATATCAAAGTAACTACATGTGTTCTCTGGTTCTTGGGACGGTACCAGCTGCAGCATGAGCTCAGAGAATCTGCACGGCTTGGCTCCGGCTTCCCGTTTTTATGGCCCAAACGTTCTCCGGTCCGCCTGCTATCTCCTATGATTCATATATTATTTTATACTCTCCTCAAAAATGCAAATCAGGGAGAGACTCCAGCATTGTACTGATACTGCTGCTTTATTCTTCAGTGGTTTGTGTGGTCCGTTACCCAGGGGGAATTAATTCACTCATAAACACAAGCAGACCACCCACATTAACGACCTGTCAGTAATACCTCTTAAATTAATATGAGCAGATTTGCAGCAGTCATCTGAACAGCCATCAAAGGCATGACTGTATTAACCCTCTTGTCAGTAATTATCTGGGCTGTAAATGAGCCTTGGCTACTAACGCACACTAACCGGGTGAGTATACAGGGTACGTACCGCTCGTGCAGAAAGGGAAAAATCAGCAACCAGACAAGTTCCCCTCTAAAATATCCCCAGTCTCCACTGCGGGGAACTTACATGGAAGATGGTCCACCAGCTGCTGTCTACTGAACATTTTCTGTCACCTTGCTGGATTCCGAAAGGAAGCTGAAGCTTCAGTCCGCCCTGCTGCTTACTAACGGCATTTCTGCATGGCCTGCAGACGATCACCCGGGAGAAGCGGAATGCAGCGCGGTGACGGCAGCTGGCTTTCGGGTGACGTTAATGTTGTGTCGAACATCCGTCCATACATTCGTGTCTGAGGAAGTGGTCACAGATGTTATCGGAGGCACTGCTTCCTGTTCTGGGGCGCTCGTTTGGCGAGAGAGAAAAAAACCCAAAAACAAAAACGAGCCGTGCGTGCAATTAGCGCGTTTAGCATCGGTGTGAGAGTGGCTTCACCGCCAAGCTGCAGCACCGACAGATGCACCTACGCGCCATTTACCGGGCTTGGCTGCAGGCTGCAGCTGCACGGCGCAGAAGCAGCGCGTCCAGCAGCTGCCGGTACGGCCTTCCATAGAGCGCCGGTGCTGTGCATTGTCAGCTGGCTCCTTCCTCTTCACACACAGCGTTTGCAGCATTCATGATCTGTGGGGTGTTGCCAAGGGAACACGGCCTGGTGCTGCTGACCTCTGATTATGGGCCAGTTCTGCCAAAGCCAGCACCCACACCTGACCTTCGTATCTACCTGCAGCTGGCGGTTTTGTACACAGAATTCTATTCGAGTCTCGGTCCGCTCGCAAGGCCAGGGAACCAATCCCATTATGGTTTTATATAAGCAAATTTTCCATTGCGTCAACAAAATAAAACATACTAAGATTTCACTATTTAAGTATTTAAGTGGGGGGTGAAGTATGGTTCAGCAGCTCAGGACATGATGTTTGTGATCGGAAGGTTGCAGGTTTAAATCCCAGGGTCAGCAGAGTGATTTCACTGTTGGGTCCTTTAGCAAGACCTTTAGCCCTCAATTGCTCCAGAGACTGTCTGACCCCGTAGTTGTATGTTTTGGATGAAAGCGTCTGATAAATGAGTGAAATGCATTTGAACAAGACTGGAGACCCCAGTAGGCACCCTGAGCCAGGCCGGAGTGGCATTTCTTACCTCTTCTCTTCCACTTGCCCTTCCCACTCTCCTTGGGGTTGCTGCCATTTTCCGGGCTCTGGGAATCCGAGGCAGCGTTAGAGTCGCTGGTTTCCTCTGAGGCCTCCTCTAACAGGTCCTTCGTGCCGTCAGAGATGTCTTTCTGTTGGAAATGCAACAGAAGTCACCTCTGATTAACGAAAGGCAAGATGGCGACGACGATGCAAGCAGCCAAGCTCAAGGGGTCAAAGGTTATGCTACTGGGAGCAGCGAATCAGAAGAATGTCTATGTAGTAGTTTCACTGTTGATCTATGCTTTACAGAATCACAATATAAAATCAGATACAACCAATTCATCATGAATGTTCTCACCCAGTAAGACAAACCCAAACTAAAGAGGCGTGGTATGTGGGCTGTGCCTGTGACCAGAAGATTGCTGGTTCAAATCCCATGGCCAGCAGAATGGTTTCCACCATGGTCTCCCCATAGTATGTATGAAAGCAACAACTAAACAAATAAAATGTAAAATACTACACTGTGTGACTACCCATTCCCATGGTATTTACAATACACCCCAAATTACTTTATTACTGAAAAACCATTCTTCACTAATTTAACTGGGCACTACACTGGGCATGCCCACCACGGCTCAGAGAAGAAGTCTGCACCAATCACGATGAAGCTTTTAAACATCAACAGGCTTTGTCCCGGTCTCACAGCTTTCTCCATTCCTGGAGGAGCGATTAGCCGAGATGTTATTCAGCCCTCAGTAAGCCGCTGACTCAGTCCGCACATCCGTGGGCCCCCGCTATAGATGCCACCATGGCAGCCGGGGGCGGAGACAGATGACATATGAAGCGGATGGTCTGCAGAGAGCGGTGATCGGGCCCGGTGGATACCGGACGGCCGGTGGACATGTGACCGCAATGCTCTCTAACTCAGCCCCCCTAAATAAAAATGCGTTTTCCCAACAGCGCCTGCATTGTTACAGCCCTATATTATGATCTCTAAAACATCCCTGCATCCTGTCATCCCTGCTGCACCTACCACAAAGGCAGGATTCTGCCTCGGTGTATATATACTTAGGGATCTTTCAAATGTCAAAGCAGCTCCCAGGGAAGAACCTTGCTTCGGAGCTGTTCTTTCGATTGTCTTAAAACCCACATTATAAGTCACTTCTTTGTTGTTCATGGTCGTGTTCCCCTGATGGAACAAAAAATAAATAAATCTCGTCTTAGGTCAGGAGAAACACCACGGTGATAGAAGAGGGACCGGGGCGCCGGAGATGAGGCTGCTGCTGTCAGCCAGAGCCGCCAATCACCCTGACAGGCTGGGGCTTTGAACAGAGAAGCATGCAGTGGGGGGGGGGCGCATTTAGCCCTCACCAACGCAAACGGGATGCCAAAATGACCTCTTACATCATCCTCTGATGTGGAGCATGGACAGCTGCCAGTGTCAGACTGTTTGGACATTGACTGCAGAGCATGGAAAGGGTTAGGAATACATTTATGACTCGGGTGTCACGCTAATAAACAAGTAGCTGAAACAATTACATTTAATCAGAGGTATTACGCCCACTGGCTATTCCAAAGTGAACTGTCAGTTATATGATATATAATCCTCACAGCCTCTTATCATATGCTTGACATGATCCAGGGACTGGAAGCTTCAAAGCTTTAAACAGCCCGAAACATTCTGAAACTGGGACAGAAAATCCAATTTCCATCATGACAGTGAATACTGTCTCATGATTTGACAATGCTGACAATAGTACATGGCAGACTAAAATAAAATCTTTATCTGAATATGACAAGTTATTCTTTATTTTTCTTCTATTTGATCTGCCAGGGAGTAGCGATATCTTAATTAAAACAGATCATACAAATGCATACAGAGAGGCTTGCTGTGTCATTCAACAAAGTAACGAAACTGTGTTGCTAGTCATATTTTCTAATTTTGTTGGTTTTGTCAGCTAGATCTCAGAAATCCTCTGTCCATCCATCATTCCATCCATCAGTCCATCCATCCGTCCATCCATCAGTCCATCCATCAGTCCATCACTGGGTCACAGAAAGATAAAACCAAAACCACTAATCAAATAGTGTCACAAAAAGGTAGTGAGACATCTGCAGAAACTTCCTGAACAATGCTTTGTATGTCATACAACAGGCTCACCTTAGATGCCATTTCTGCTACACAGCATAGTGTCAGCCAGCCTGGCTTGTCACATTCTAGGCTAACAGACCTCCTAAGGCTAACAGACCTCCTAAGGCTAACAGGCTAACAGACCTCCTAAGGCTAACAGACCTCTTAAGGCTAACAGGCTAACAGACCTCCTAAGGCTAACAGGCTAACAGACCTCTTAAGGCTAACAGATCTCCTAAGGCTAACAGGCTAACAGACCTCCTAAGGCCTTAGCATCTCGGGACGTTCATCTGTTTTTTCCCTGTGTATATTTTTCTTGAAGATTAGGCACAGCACCAAAGTTTAGCGACCATTATCTACGGGGGGATCCCAGTCCACAGTAATGTTGCGCACCAGAAACGAACACTGCACTGA
Organism: Paramormyrops kingsleyae; assembly: GCF_048594095.1. Classification (NCBI taxonomy): domain Eukaryota; kingdom Metazoa; phylum Chordata; class Actinopteri; order Osteoglossiformes; family Mormyridae; genus Paramormyrops; species Paramormyrops kingsleyae. The sequence continues at coordinate 15,156,874 of NC_132815.1, forward strand.
CTCCATGGCCTGCCCTGGATGTGGACATCCAGATTATTAGGCGAAGACAGACCGCGGATCCGGGCTTTGTTACAAAGAAGAGTTCAGTTTCTCCGTCTAGTGTGATGAGCTACTGGAAATCCATCCACCTGACAATGCCTCCTTTCATAGAGGAGCAGGGAGAAGGAGCAAGAGAAACGGCTAGAATGTCAGATTCTGAAGGGTCACCCAGACTAGCCTGGCACAGCGGACACTGCGAAAAGGGAGCTCTTGACATGCAGCCATGTTTTCTGGGCTTTGGTGAGGTAAGACACATACTTTATATAGAAACAGCTGTGGTCACGTGGCGCTCTGGGGGATTAACCTGTGTTTCTGGAAGCAGGATTAGCTATACTGTCCATTGCGGCTTAAACGTCTGTTAATCTTTTAAATAAACTTAGTCTTCTTTCCAAACATTGGCACTGGCACACCCTCCACCGGCAGATGCACAGCAGATATGAAGTCAGGCTACGCAGCTTCCAGGTTGTCCTGCTTCCCCCCCACCCCCATGACGTCACTGCGTTGGTCTGACTTGTCACTGGAGTGTGGTTCTGTGCCAGTGAGATGCCTTTTCCTTGCTTACTTCACTCCTGAATTCCCTCTGTTACTCTTTGCTCCCTTTAATGTACCTTATGACAGCTTCAGTGTAATGTTCAGAGGGGCAGCGGCCTCCAGGGATACAGCCCAGCTGGCCTTTAGTTTATCGATCAGCCCCATAATTGCCAGTGACCAGTCCTGGCTCATTCACTGGCTGTGAAGGACCATCCCCATGGATGTCTGCTGTAAGCTGGGTCAATTTATACCTTCGACTGTAACCAAGTGCGAAACCTTAAAGATGCTGATGAGCCTAAATGTCGCCCCCTACAGGAAGATGCCCCACTTGTCATTTACATTTTATTAATTTCAGACACTTGTGTCCAATGCAATGTACATCTTTGAGGAAGCAGGATCAGACAATTCCTGGGGCTTAAAACTGGGGTTTAAAGGATCTTGCTCAAGAGTCCAACAGTAAAATCACTCTGACCCTGGGATTAGAACCAGCAACCATCTGATCATAAGCACAGTGGTCAAACCTGCTGAGCCGCATATCACTGTTTATATACACTGCAATCCTCAGGACTGTAGCCCGTCTGAATATGGCTTCTCTGAAAAATGCTTGTTGGCACCGAAATACATAGACTCACATCCTCAGGCTCGGTACTGTCAGGACACTGCAGCAAATCGTGCACTCAGTCCTGTTGGGGCACTCTGAAAATCTGTATACAATATACACCATATGTACATGAGCACCACATATAAGGTGGAAATGTACTAGAAACATTTACAAATATTTTAAGAGAAGTAACAGCCAATATAAAGTTGGATGCAGATCTTCGTCTCCACTGACAACAGTGACGGCAGAACACAGGACGTCAGGTAGAAACCTGAACTTCCCCTGCAGGGTCAAACAGGGGACAGTGAGGGTGCGAGGTGGGGGTGGATTAGCTAGGACGCACGTGGCAGATAAGTTGCTGCTTAGAGGGATCGATAAAGCCACTGAGGGTGATTCCCGATCCCCCCGGCAGAGCAGAGCAGATCGAAACACGAACTGCATAATCACTCATCACGCAGCTCATCCGAGAACAGCGCCTAACGATGAACTCTTACCGTTCTCCCGTTAGCAACTTACTTACTTGGACTCAAGTTGCATTTGTTCCAGCTATGCAGGAACAACTCTGCTTTAGGGAAATCCACCCCAGTGCCATGGCTTAATGCCAAATTGAGGCTCCGCCAGAGTCCATGAAATCACACAGACTGACGGCTGCTGATGTTCACCTTCTCGGCCTTTTGTAGATACTTTCTGGAAGCTTCAGCTTCGATAGTAGAGCCCAGACTTTAACAGGGCACTAAAATGGCCCAAGGGCAGAAGCTTACAAGGTGATGTGCGCCACTGTGGGTCAGGGTCCTGCAATCAGAAGGTCACCACTACAAATCCTGTCTTCGGCAGAATAATCTCTTCTCCGCTGGGTGGTTGAGCAAGGCCATCAAGCCCCTGAAATGCTCCAAGGACGGCAGACAAAAGGCTGACCCCGTGCTCAAGCCCTAAGCATTGCTCTCAGCTGAATGTGTATCTCAAAGGAGACCGAGACAGGATACGTGAAAACTAAAGAAGTCTGACGTACTTGTGCAAATGGCAAATAAAGGATCGTTTCTGACAGGGCAGCCTGTCCAAGATGTGAGGAGCCTCGCTACAAAGCCGAGATGTTCTGCGTCCTGTCTGGGAGGCGGTATGGAGAAAGGACTCCGCTTTCAGATATCAAAGGCATCATTTCCTCAACAATGCCTTTGGCAAGCTCCAGGGTTTATCTGACAGAGCAGATAAACACATTAATGTTTGCTAGTTTTCCTTCTCGATCAAGTCAGACATGCTTCTGATGTAGTGATATCTGTATGTATAGAGTCTGACAAGCCTGATACCTTTGAGATTCTGCCATTGTAACCTTTGAATCTAATGTAGCAGCATCAGTGCAGACCGACTGCAGAAATACACAGAGACCCTTTTAACCAGGGACAGGAGGGTCACTCGTTTGCTTTGCTTACTACCGTTTGACTTGATGCCCATTAGCGCAGAAACATTTTACAATATGGCAATAAAGGCAACACCGACTGGTTTGTTCTAAAACGGTGTTATAAAGTCCTGTCAGGCTGGTTGCTGTAATGTTCTTAGGATCCATGAGGCCTTGCAGGATATGACATCACATGCAAGTCATAAGCATTTATACACAGATATTATGTTAGTGCCCCTGAAAAAAGGTTGTTCACCTGTTGGTCCATCCATTCATCCATCTAACCTTCCAAACAGTCCATAAATCTATTATCCAGTCCAGTGACCCATATAAGTTATCAGTTTTTTTGGGAAGTATAACGCTGAACTGAATTCTGGGAAATCTGAGCAAAGCCGCCCTGCTGCTCAGCTTTTGAGAGATGACTTTAGGCAGATTTATACTGAGCAGCTTCACTGTACGCTCTTAGTGGAGATTTATGGCGATTCAGAGTGTGTGTGTGTGTTTGTTTTACCACATTCCCACATGAAAGGGAGACGTGAGTCTTCATTCCGGCAGCAAAATGAAGTAGAGGTTAAACGAGATTTTCTCAACAAGGTCCTGAGGGAGGTCCTGCCAGAGAGTCCACGGCTTAGCAAAAACACGGACTGTCTGGGGTTCCCCGAGGGCCGGGTTGAGAAGCACTGGGTTAGGCCCGGATAAACGTATTCATTAAAAAAGGATACCCTGTACCATGTGTCAGCCTGCAGCTACCGCTCCACTGTAAACAAACCCTTTCAGATGCAATCCTGAGACGATCTAAAGGGCGAAATGGGACAGTCTCACTGATTAACCAAGCATTTTCCCAAATATCCTGGGAAATTGTCTGAACGTTGGTTTTTCCAAACGCGAACATATGCTGATGATTAACAACCACTTTCCAGCAGCAGTTATACTGCTGAATAGTGTAATAATAATAATAATAATCCTCATCATCACTGTGATCAACAGGAATTCAGGACATGCACTGTGGGGCTCGGAGCTGTGTGTGGGGGGTGCTGGCAGAGTAAACTAAGCTTTTCTTAGATCTCAGATTATAACCATATATGTTTAAAGTGGTGATGGAGTCTCTGTATCATTGAGGATAATGGGGAACTCCAAAGGTCATTGGACACGGCTGAGCGAGAGCCTCCAGAGCCAACAGATTTAAGGGGAACGTGGCGCTGGCCTCCTCAAGCCGGACGGATTGATTCGGGTCCGCTGCAGCGGCGCAGATGGCTTACAGGTGGGGGGGAGAAGCCCCACGCCACCGCCAGCCAGAGCGAGGAAGCCCAGCTCAAGGCATTGGGACTGAAGCTACCTGTGAACTGCAATTACACTCTGACCAGGGAGGCTGTGGGAGGGGCCATCTGAGCGCAGGGGAGACCACACACCTCACACACAGACACACACACCACACACACAGACACACACAGACACACACACAGACACACACAGACACACACAGACACACACACACACACACACACACACACACACACACAGACACACACACAGACAGACACACACACAGACACACACACACACACACACACACAGAGGAGGTGGAGCAGCCAGGGCTCAGGACCCATGGATGATCACACCTACCGATATGCTCACTACCAGGCAGTCCCCCTGACGCCCAGCACAGGCAGTAGGTGAAGGTGTGGGGGTGGCAGTGGCCCCCTCCTCGACCCAATCGTGGCTGATCCTGCAGGCTGCCCCGGCCCTACTCGCACGTTATACACTCTCGTTGCTCAGATGGCAGGCAGCCAATAGGACACTTGCAGGTTTCACAGAGTCCCAGGCAGGGCAGGTCGAGGCCCATGTGGCACCCCAGGTGTGCTTCACTGTCAGCACCCCCCCCCCCCCGGGCAATTTATCGGGAATAAAAACTACCAAAATTTAAAAGTGGAATTCCAAAAAAGAACAATCAGCGTAAAAGCAAGGGCTTGCAAAGGAGTGGAGTCAAGACTGATTAAAGACACTATAAATTAAAACAAGCAAAAGATCAAGAATGTTATTACACGAAGAATTCCTTCTGCATGAAACCAGCATGGAACAGACACACTGAAAGCACTGCCTCACAATCCCGCCCCCCCCCCCCGGTGCACAATCCAGAATGACAGCCGACACCCACCTTGAGCGTGTAGACTCCCATGCGGCCGGGCACTTTGTAGAAGATGCCCTCCTCCCCTCGGGAATTGGTGTGCAGCATGGCGTTGAGGCAGGCCAGGGGCGAGGTCCCACTAAGAAGGAGGGAAGGTCCGTTACTGCCCCGCCACGGCTCCAGGTTCTGTGCCCCGCGGGAGAGCGGCGGGATTAACGCGGCGCCGTGTCTCCAAATCCGCGGCTCAGACACAAGTCCTCCCTCGGAAAGGGTGCTTTACTACAGGTGACGCAATAGGCTGTTATTTCTTACTTATTCAACAGGCACATGAATCCACTGTTTAAACAATATTAACACTCAGGCTGTTTTGTCGTGGATGAAATGTTAATGTGCAACTACTAAATTCATGAATTATTATAATGTTAGTATTATCCAAATATTAACACGTACAGCTGTTGACCATGTTCTGTTGAAGTCCCCCTGTGTTCTCTTACTTGCTGCATGGAATCATACTGTGTATATTAAAATACTCCTGTTTCTAGCCCCTGACCAGGAGGGGGTGCTGTTCTCAGAGGGTATGAGTGAACATCACCACCTCTCCTGCCTTGAACAATCACCCGTTTGGCACACATGCTGGCCCGTGTCTTGACAGACAACAGCCAATCACTGGGCCGCAGGGCTTTACGTGTGAACGCGTTACATTGGCGGCACCCTTGACGGTGTAGGTGTGCGGGGGTGTCGAAGGGGCAAACGTGACACACGGCGTAAGACATGACACACGGAAGCACACAGGGAATACTAACACAGCTACAGAACACAGCTACACACGCTTCAGACGTGGGGGGGGGGGGGGGGCAGGAGAGAACAATGACAGCAGTAGTGGGAACGACGGCTAGAAACACGTCATCATCCAATGGCGTGGGATCCAAAGGTGTTCACAGTCTGCCGTCCAAACCACGGTATACGTGGGGGGGGGGGGGGGACTCACCCAAAACGGTTCACATTCAGGCAAAGAAAACAGAAGCAGCTGGCCGAGCCTAACGAAACCATTCGCTAAGTCCCATGAGGAGAAGCATGCTGCCTTTTGTTAGAGCTCGCTGCCAAGATGAAGATGGTCTTCACTTGCAAATTAAAAAGATAAAAATATACAGACGCCAAGACCATTTTCATGAACGGAGCAGTCTCTGTTCGGTACTACAGACAGCAAGGATCTGCCGTGGGGGGGGGGGGGGCAGTCTGTCAACACCATGCAGCGGAAAACAAAACCAGGAACAAAACGTGGGGTTAGTGCATCTAAAGCAGTTAAAAGAAGTTCATCTTACCTTCTGCAGGACAGAGACAATGATACCAAAAAACAAAGAAACACAACCATTAGAACCTCATGGAGAGAAACTCCAGGCACATCAGGGTAAAAAAAAAAAAAGTCAGGAAATCAATCTGGGGAACGAGGTAAGTGGCACCCGCTCAGCACAGTGAGGGCCCGCATCCTGCAAAGGGTTAAAGGCCCATTGGGCAGACAGAGCCGAAAGCTACAGCCATTATAGGAGAACAAGTGATGAGGAACATCCTGGAAACTATCAGTGGTGTTTCTGGAAGGGATTCTCAGACTAGATACAAATCTGAAAGACTAAAATGAAGACTTCAGTGCAAAGAGCAGGGATACCGTATGTGGAGAGAGAAACATCTCAGCCTCATGATGTTGTACTGAGGTCCATGGGCTAACTGGTAAGGCAGCCACAGGATCACATTCCCCTGACAGTTTAGGTGACAAGTCGCACTGTAAACTAGGATTTATCACAGATCTCAGGTTATAACCCTGTATGTTTAAAGCCAAAGTAAATGCACTAGCCTGATACAGTAAAAAAACAACCCAAACCCAAAGCAGAAACTCACTTCTGCAGTAGGTGGTGGTTTAACCAGCAACCGGGTCGCATCACACGTCCAGTGTAGGTTAACCAGCTGGGATTAAGAGGCACTCCCATCTCAGGCTTTCTGACTAAATAAAGACAGTCTGCTCCCAGGGACCCAGCTTTCAAGGTGTGTTTCGAAGCTTACTGCCATTTGTATCACAAAGATAAACATTCTTCAGTATCGAAGAACCAGACATACTTTCCAGCACAGTATAACTGGGATAAGTGAGGGAACTCCTCAATAAGCAGGGAGACATATCAGGTCAAATGTCTATCGGCTAACTCAACACAGCCTAGCAATGCTACCTAATTATATCTAATATTGGGTAATTTAGTGTTTTCACAAAACACATTATGGTGATTTTATATTTCTCCAGGAGATCAAAGAACGGAAAAAAGCAACGGTAGGGGAAAAACTATAATTATTTCTTGGCCCCGTGAGAAGAAGGTGACTGAATTCTACTTTTGGAAAAGCGTCCACAGATGCAGCCATTTATTGGGTATAACACACCGTGAGCGATTGCGGCTCCTTCTCCACTGCCTTCAAATTTCACCCTGACTTCCTGGTCTTTAGCTAAAAGGGGCATGAGACTCCCTGCGTCAGGTTATGGAGCACAGTACCTTGTGAAAACTTTATGGAAAGGAAGCGTCACATTAACCACGCTGCGCAAAATGTTCATTTTCAGTACCAGCCTTCAGGGTGGAGACCAACCCAGTCTCTGCTAATCGCAGGAATATGGTACATATCACCTATACTTGAAATTAAAAACAATCACTTCCCCTGTGTTCGCTTCATCAGCGAGTGTATCCTGTTGCCAAGGAAACCAACCTTCCTGGCACTAAAACAGAGCCCGCCCCAAATCGATTTCTGCACAATGCAATTTCAGGGCAATTTCGACGGCCTGTAATGACAACACGAGTAGATGCTGTCTAAAGGCCGGTTTAACAAAGCGTCCCGCTAGGACAAGCTGCAAGGTCAACTGGTGTTACTGGTACAGATTTATTTCCAAATCGCCCCCACCCCCCCGGACATCCTTGTTGGGGCCCTGGGTGGGGGTTTGTCTTGCACAGGTAACAGCATGAGACAGGCTGACAGGGGGCCTAAGAACTTTTGACGAAGCAGAGAGACAGGCAGCGTCGGCCATTGTGAGTGTAAAAGACACCTGCAACATGCTAGAAAAGGTGACAAACGGGGGACATAAAGCCTTAACGGGGTGCCTGTGGGCCAGGGGCTCCTTCCACAACCCTATGTAAAGTCTGACCTCCCCTGCGGACACCATCACCTCAGCACTTCTTGATGGACAGTGTGTCCCTGCTGAGAATCCACTGTCCCCACAGAATAAGATCAGGGAAGCTGCATTTCATCTGGTACTGAAGATGACAATGGCTGATGATCAAAGTGACAGCACGCCCAGAGAATAAAATCAAAGGATTAATAAAACCACGCAGTCCTCTAATGGTGCCCGTGCTGTGCGGCGTAGTGCAGACTGGCTGACTCGACCTCAGTGAAAAGTGCAAGTTTCCCCAAAGGACATAGTTATCCCGTGTTTACAACCCTCCCCACCCCACTCCCCCAGGGAAATAACTGGGAAATTGGCAATTACAAGCTCTCATTATCAGCTGGAGGGGACAGAAAGCAACAGACGACCCCCCCCCCCCTCCCAACCAGTAACAGAACACCTGGCCTCTTTTCCCAGACTACTCCAGAAAGGCGTTGTGCTTGTTTACACAAAGACATCGAACATGGAAACAAAGTGGGCTGGAGATGTGACGCTGTCTGTGTATGGGAGGGGGGGAGGGGGGGGCACAGTGACCGCGAACAGCACACTGTCTCAACATGCTTATTCTCTGCATCTGACCCCGCGGTGACCTGCTCAAGCGGCTCCTCGCGGGACGCATGCTTACCTGATCTCCTTCAGTCCTTCTCTTTGGATGACCTGTAGGATCTCCTTATGGCTCATAGGAGTATTCGGGTACTTCTCCAGCACCTGCAGACAAGCAGCACAGCTGGATCAGGGACCCGTGGAGAAGATGGCAGGCCCAGCTTCACACGAAATCGGGAGAAAACACGTAGCCGACGATGTGGGTTTGAGTTACGGCTGTACACCACAAACGTGGCACTGCTGGGTGCAGCCAAGAAAGCTTTATAATAAAGGGCAGTCAGGTGTGGCTCAATGAGTGACCATGCTGTACCCGTGATCAGAAGCTCGTCAGTTAAAACCCCAGGGTCACCATTGGGCCCCAATTGCCTGCTAAAATAAATAAAATGTGACTAATCACACTCCATAAATGACCTGACCATTAAAAATAAACATGCATGGGAGCTGAGATCGCCAAGGGCACACGTCAGGGCGGGCACACGTCAGGGCGGGCACACGTCAGGGCGGGCACACGTCAGGGCTGCGTCAAAGTGGGCGGGCACACGTCAGGGCCGCGTCAAGGTGGGCGGGCACACATCAGGGCGGGCACACGTCAGGGCCGCGTCAAGGTGGGCGGGTACACGTCAGGGCGGGCACACGTCAGGGGCGGGCACACGTCAGGGGCGCGTCACCATGCATCCCAAATTGTGACCTCACACCACAGGCGTGAATGTGGTGTGTTTCTGCTGAAGAGAAAGGTAGCCAAATGCAATAAGTACCGTGGCTTTTTACACGATTCCCACAAAGAACCTTACAGTGACACAGTCATGCTTATACGGCTCTGCGACATGAACACACTGCGCCTCCTGGACAGTGACTGGTGATGAAACCTGTACAGAGGACCTTTGAAAACCATGACTTAAAGGCCATCTACTCCACCGCAGGGGGCGCGGAATGGCTCAGTGGGTTAGGTCTTAGTGCCTTAGTGCCCCCACCCAAACAAAACCCTTCAGAGGCGCTGGATGGACAGCTGTACGTGTCTATATGTCTGAAAGAAAGCAAGGTGGCTTATGCAAAACACTAAAGAATTCCGATGTACCATGTGTATTCATCGGGCATCATTTAAGTTCCTTATTCATTACTGCCACGATCCCTTTCTGACATAAATGAGTGTGTGAGTGCGGCAGTCACGGGACCTAGCCATCGCCGAATCCCTGAGTGCCGCAGACATGCAGATTAAAGGGCCACCGGGGGCCGCGGCATCCACGTAAAGGAGCCATCTGCTCAGGACCGCGCCCTCGCCGTCTCCACGGCGACCAGCTGTCTCCCCTCACACATCACCATAGAGTCTCTATGATATGCCGCAACACATTTCTGTGTCTGAGTCTGAGCTCACCAATAACTTTCACCGTGATTCTTGCGGCATGCTGATGCTTTCTGATTAACAGCTTTAAGGCTGTTCAACACAACGCAAAGTCGCCGCGACGTTCCGCCGGCATTAAGCGTACGTGACAGGGAGCACTATTAGTGCCGGAAGGTGTCATGCTCACTCTCACACTGAAGCAGCTAATCCAAGCCTCCAGGTGTCAGTGAGGAACATTCACACCTGCCACCCTGCAGCACGGTCTGTACAGAGTGACGGGTGACGGAGTAACAGAGTGACTCCATCCTCACTCCAGGCTTTACATTTACGACGCCGCTCACATATGCCTCATGCCACTCTCTAAGAATGAATTAGGAAGAGCTGTTCTAGAAACTTTCTATGAAGCCCATGCTTATAAGTATCCATGCACATATTCATAACACATTATAATTCATTATAAACATGGCTATAAATTTTTATAAAAAGGCATAACATATTATAACCATGTTTATTATGCATTACGAATGCTCTCATCTATGATGCTCTATACAGACCTTCGTAATGAATTATAATGTCAGTATAATGCAATATGAAGGTATTTATAGTGCATTACAGATGAGAGCATTCATGATGCATAATGAACATGGTTGCATAATGAACATGGTTATAATATGTTATGCCTTTTTATAAATAGTTATAGCCGTGTTTATAATACTTCATGAATGCATCATAATGCATTATGAGGGTATGAAAAATGCTATTATATGACTGCTTTAAGTGTTACTGAGCTGTGACTCACTTCCTGGATTTCCAGGTACAGGAGATACAAGGGACGCATCCAGACATCCCTCCCTGCTCTGCTTGGCGATGTTCTCCATGTCCATGAATGGGCAGGTCACAAAAAGCGGGGAACGGTCAGGGGAGCGATGGGAAGCGTCCGCGCCGAGCCTGGAGGCCGAGGCCGGGCTGTGCCTCACAAAGAACATGGAATCTGGGGGAACGTTTTGGTGCTATCGCTGTACCGCGCCAGCATTCCAGCCGCGAACAGAAGTGCCCATAAACATCACAGCAGCCACTTCTTCTACTGCCAGTACCAGATGCGTCGCAGGTACAGCGAGCAGAGATCCTATGATCATACCAATTTAGGAGAACTTTCCATCCACAGCAATGAAACGCAATAAATCTGATGGTTTAGTACGCAATTATGGGGCAGCATGTCGTTACCGCGAATGACTACCGTGGATATTCTGTGCCAGTGACACAAGCTACGAGGAACTTCAGGTATGATGCAGAGTCTGTGGAACCTTGCGAAGGTATGATGCAGAGTCTGTGGAACCTTGCGAGAGCTCGGCGCCAGGCTGTGGCTCAGATCCGGGCCTCTGAAACCGGGCCGGCTGCTCGCCTGTCCGTTCCAAGCCGCCCGGGGCTCTCACACCATATGCTGCCCCCAGCCTGTCCGCCGGAGGACGGCACATCGCTTGGGAGGTCTTCAGCAGGATGGGCTTCGCCGGGCGAGCTTTCAGCAGGCGACTGCTGCGTCTGATGATGGGGGGCAGGGCTCATCACACAGGCACACGAATCCAAACCATGACAACCAGAACAGAACTGGGTTTTCACAGAGTTGCAGACTGGGGAGACAAACCTGCAGGCGGTATGGAGTACTGGGCAAAGCAAAAACAACAGGGCAGCACTGGTGCAGGTATAAAACCTAGCCAGTGACCATAGGGACAGGTCACCTCTGAGAGTCACCATGACAGCCACGCTGCGGATATTCTCCTGGGTGAAAAGGAGGAAATACAGCGAGTCAGACTAATCCTGTATCTGAAACATTAAAAGTACAATTTGATAAATGATTTGAAGAAAGATAAGACAGGGAAGACCTCAGTTTCATCCCTGACAGAATGGGTTTTCTTTGCATGACAAAAGATCTCCACATTTTCACGCCTGAAATTTGTTTCCATGGGAACTTTCAGGTAAATCTTTGCTCAGTACTGCCAACCTGCTAGACGGGTACAAAGGCTAATTTTTAATGGGACCATTTCTGAAGTCATTGCAGCGTCTGTCAGTCACTGAACATGCATGTGGCAGCCCCATTTAACCCTTTAAGTTCCTGAATTACATCCAAACTTCAACATATGACCAAAGAACGGTAACCTACAAGCTCACACGATTCTGTAGTGCTTAGGTAGGCCTTCAGGACTGAGATTCCATTTCTATGACCCGATCAGACACATGATACAAGGTACAATGGTACAAGTGGGGGCCCCAGCGGATGACTGGCCACACAAGAACCACCTCTTGCAAGCAGGAAACACCTGCTAACTGTGGCAGGGAGGCCTACATTATTCATGAAAAGGCTGCAAGATACCTACACCCCCAACAATGTAGGCGGAGAAGGACGACACAACGCAATGCTCACAAAATTCCACCTAAGTCCACCCAATGTACTAGTTATTGGTCTGCTACCTCCACCCTCTCCACGCTAGACAGTAACACGACCTTCAATCTCTGTCGTTGTAATAAATAACTTCACCTAGTCCCTTTGCTCTCCAAGATGGTGTAATCCACTCCTAGGATGAAAGTGTCATCATTTAACAACCAAGAAAAAAGACTGAAAGATAACAGTAGGTCTCAATGTGCCCCAAAGGACCAATGATATTTCACTAATTAAAAACCATGAATCAGCAGGCCGCAGCGTGACAGTGATTTTATACAAAGACGCTGTAGATGGAGCTCGAAACTAATCCCGGGGATCTTTGACTTTCTCGCGTTAGAAGACCTACGTGATCACAGGTTGGGCTGAGTGGACCAGAGTTTCCTTTCTGCTTGAGCGGTGACCAAAGCGTGAGTGTGAGGGAGGAGGGCAAGTGGAGGAGGGGACAGGTGTCCACCTCCCCAGAGCAGATGCCATGTTATGGTATCCTACGGGGAGAAGGTCTTCACTGTTATAGCTGCATCATGGGAATGTGTTAGAGAAGCACAATATATCAGTATCGCCCAATGTTCGCTGAAAATCAACGAAATTGTTAATCTTCGTCGATATTTAGACTTTAGTCAGAATTTAAAGTTAGCAGCACCAGAGCTAAAGACAGAGCTCCTAAAATAGTGGTGATTGCATTGGACCATCAGCCATTTGTGTGGGATTCCATCAGCTCATTCGCCACTTAGAACCTCACTACAGTCTCCCAAGTCGGTGCTACTTCGCTGACGTTTCACTGCCTGCGTTATACGATATGGCTGCTACACACATTAACGAGATCTGTTAATGGAATCAGTTATATAGTTAATATTACACAAAAAGATATCGGTTATCAGTATAGGTCAAATTCGGTGCACCCCTATAACGTACATGTTGACATTGACCGATGGGCCAACTCTTTGACCACCAGGGGTCAGGGCTGAGCACCAGACTGGCAGCCTTTACCATGACCTGCTGGCACAGGGATTCTACACCTCCAGAAAGTCTATCCAGGGAGAAATAATGTGTGTTTTGTGTATAAGAGTCATCAGTTCCTTCCCAGCTTATGTGGGTGTCCAACCTGCTAAGGACACCAAGGTCTCAAATGCCAACATTTCCATTCTCCTCTCACACACTAACCTTTATACAGTAAAATTACAGAAAATGTCTGTACACATTAATCTCACTCAGAGCTTGATTTTCCACAAATGAACTCATAAGAATGAGTTAGGATGCCAAGCTGGTGGTCAGAAGGTGACTGGTTCAAATCACAGAGTCACATGTGAAGGTACTGGACGTCAGGAAGACTCACACCCCAGAAGATTTCCCAAGTGACAGTAGAAAGGCTTGAGTACTGGAGGAGCCTGACCCAGACAGGATGACAGAGACATTCAGTGCTTTGCTCCACCTCTGGAGATCAAAGAACACACTCAGAAGGCAGACACATGAAAACACGCACAGGAATACAGGTATGCACAATGTGCTGAGCTACTGCGAGATTTCACTCAAGCCTGTACGATTTACATCACTCATACATCTTCATGATGCACCAAGAAGTAATAGCTGTGCAGACAAAGAGACGGCGAAAGACAAATAGGGAGAAGAATGTGTGACCCTGTGAACTGCTGGTCTCCAGCTGAGTTAAGGGGACGGGGTCCTCCCTCTTACTGACCAGCACCACCAGTCTCAGGTGGCAGGTCATGGCTATTTCAGGTAGAGAGGGGCGATCCACATTTTTTCAGTTCCGATACAATACCGATACAGATTCCGATACAAGAGCTCTTTTTACTTTGTTATACTTTATATATTATTTTTTAAGCTAGTAAATACAGATGGAAAATATATGACAAAAAATATTTAATTAGGCTACTACAAACATACATAACGTACTGTTCCACCTCGTTTGTTTTAAGCGTTTTTGAGGCATTTGCAGTTCAATATGAATATCTTCAAAGCAAGTATACACAAGTGGCGAATGCTTAAAATTTTAACACAGTTTTTCTCCCTTTGGCGTCAGCGCAGTTACACTTTTGTTGTATCACAAGCTGCAGCGAGTTCGCAAGACAGTCCAGGTTAGCGACTCCCAAATCATCCATTGCTTTGTTTTTTCTCGCAGTTGCGTGCGCTGTTAAATGGGATTGTCCATTAAACGCTATTCTTACCGTAAAACTTTATTTTACATAGATTGCAAATCGCTCTGCTACTGGTTTCTGTTAAAAACATAAAATACTCCCAGATCGTCACATCCTATCTTACGCTCCTCGTACTGCGAAGGGTATGTGCATGACGTCAGAGCAGGGGGAAGTCACTGTACTCACACCCACTGAGTAGCAAAAAAGACTGAGGGGCAGCGATAGCGTTCGATTTGAATGACGCAAAAAAACACTTGTAAAATGGGAAAGAGCTGTCGTGCGATTGATTTCCAAAAACTAAATAAGTAAGTATAGGACGTGGATCGGTCACGCATGGCCGATACTCGATCCGTCAAATAGGTCTGGATCGTCGCCGACATCGATCCGAATATCGGTATCGGTGCATCTCTAATTTCAGGTGATATTCAGAAGGTGTGGGCCATTTCCCTCTGGGATTGTTGACATACAGCAGCAGATGTCCCAACCAGTGATGAGACTGAATGGTGAGGATCTCCTTACCAAAAATGAGCGTCATTGCTGGGGATGCCCTAACAAATTAGGAGATCAGATTATCAGGTTGCTTTAGGAGGCAACACTGGAAGTGTGAGTTAGAGTGTGTGTGTGTGTCCTGTGATGAAACCCCAGCTCGCATGCTGTATGTCCTGGACATCCAACAATAGATGTAGATGTTGGTCCATTAAACATTCATTCAAGTTCAGCTGTTTTCATGAAGGTCCTACTATGTCAGAACCCTCCAGACGCCCAAAGAATTTGGAAGTTCAAAATGTTTCTAAATGAGAGATCTACAGCTCTGTTTTTAACTGTGCAGCTGTCAAGAAGATGTAACAGCAGGCAAAATTATGCCATCTAAAATATGTAATACCTGTTAGGCAATTAAATCTGACATATAGGGATTTTTTATGTCTGTCAATCTTCCGTGAGACAAGTAACACCCTGTCCATCACACGATGCAGATCCAGGGCCAGGAAAATCATCGAGCACCCCAGCCAGTCCAACAAACGCCTCATCTCTCTGCTGAGATCAGGGAAACACAACCACTGAATGAAGACCAGCACTGAACAGCTGAGGAAGAGCTTCTTCCCCCCGGCAATACAGATCCAAAATGAGGACATCATCCAGGACTGTTCATTTCCCCCCCACCATTACATCCCTACTTATGTACAACCCTTTGCACCCTCCCTGCACAGCTGGAATATAAATACTGATGTTATTTATTCATTCATCACTCTGTACTGCTTCCACCTTTTACTGCCTTATCTGCACATTCTAAATGTTTTCTATAGTCATCTATAACCTTGTCTAATGTTAATGTTCAGTGTGTCTTTATGTCCCTTTACTTATGCTGCCACAGTCTTGTAGCCAGGCACATTGATTTGATATGATATGATTTGACAGAGCAAACAGAAAGCAAAACTACATCTCTGGAAGAACAGAAGAGACCTGAGCACCTGGAGTACACTTATAAGAACAGTGGAGAACATGCAAACTCCATAAATGCAGAGTTGGCACAGAAATCAGATTCACCGCTTAGAAGGTGCGATGCGGCAGTTTGACTTCATTATGGAAGCACAAGGAGCCTGGATACCCCAACCAACAAACGGCACTGATGGGACCCCTGGCAGATCTGAGAGAGGGGCGCCCCCCTCCAGCATGGGAGGCCCCCACCCAGCTGCAGTGTAATTATATCTTTGTGGGGACTCTCCATTCATTTCTATGGGGGAAAACTCCATTCCCAACATGATGACCTTAACCCCCACCCAGCCCTCTCCCTAACCATAAGTAACCAAACTAAATATGAGACTTTTGGCATTTTTAGGTTTTTGATTGCATTCACAGACTTTTGAGGGGACCTGAAAAATGGTCCCCAGAATGTCAAAATAACAGGTTTTTAATCACATTGCGAGGAACATTTGGTCCCCACAAAGTAATACAAACATAATCCCCACACACACACACACACACACACACACACACACACACACACACACACGTGTAGGATCACATTTGTGTACTGAGGAATCTTATGAGGACATTAACGGGCCATTCCACATAGTGTTGATTTTTTTATTTAATCTATACCTACATTTAATTTATTTAGCCGAGGCTTTTAGCCAAAGCAGCAATCTCCCCATCAGAGGCACGGCTCCTATCCCGCTGAGCCACGCTTGGCCCCGCCGTATGTGTGAGAAACACCAGCAGTGCAGAGCAGCGTTACACAGGGTCCTGCTCAGTGAGCCTGGCAGAAACCAACACCCTGAGCAGCCTCGGGTTTCCCCGGAAACCTGACTGGGACAGACTGCGCTGGGAACAAGCCAGAGATGGCCACAGGTGGATGGCATGAAGGAGTGCTTTTATACGAGTACCATGGCTGGTGTTATATTCCCCAGACTGCCATAACGTAAACCAAGTGTTAATCATTCATTAGAAGGATGCTCGGTGCTAATGTTAACTTCCTGTCTGGCAGACACTCTTGTCGGTTAAGTTCTGAAGGAAACTTTGGAATGGTCTGTACATGCATACAGCATATCTCCGACAACATAAATCACCACCATAATACTACAATTCTGACCTGTAGCACCATAAAATTGTAATTCTGATCTGTAATACTGACCTGCAGCACCATAATACCTCAATACTGACCTGTAGCACAATAAAATTGTAATTCTGATCTGTAATACTGACCTGCAGCACCATTATATCATAATTCTGACCTGTAGCTCCATAAAATTGTAATTCTGATCAGTATGCCATAATTCTCACTTATAAGACCATGATACAATACTTCTGTAATACTAACCTGTAGCACCTTATTACCATACATCTAACCTGTAACAGGCTTAAGACTGTTATTCAGATCTGTAGCACCATGTCACTACAATTATGACCTGTAGTACTGACCTGTAGCACCTTATTACCGTACGTCTAACCTGTAACAGCTTTAGACCGTAATTCTGATCTGATGCATCATTCTGTAGTACTAGATAATACTGTATTTCCAGCATACCAACATTCTCATCATGTTACTGCAATTCTGACCTGTAGTACTGACCTGTAACACCATAATACCATAATTCTGACTGTAATGCTGCAATACTAAGCTGTATTTCCAGAATACCATCATTCTGACCTGTAGTACTGACCTGTAACACCAGAATACCATCATTCTGACCTAGTCCCATTACAGACATGAAAGGTAAGATCCTTTGGACTCATACCTTATACCCCCTGAATACTTACGACACAGAGCAATACTGAGATACTCTGATCATTAGACTCAGCTTACTGAACCCTCCAGGACACGGGAGGACAAAACTGCAGCTGTATCTCGAGTCTTACTAAGCATCTCATTTCCTCTCACAGCCTCACAGCAATCAGAGCATATAAAGGGCACAGAAAGAGGGCCATCTCTGAACAGAGCAGACACTGAATGAGACTAAACAGCACAATGTAATAATTTGAAAAAACAGCTGTTGGTACCCAGTTACACAGCAGGAACCAAATTATAACTCCTTAAATAATTACAGTACTTTTTCCCTTTCTGCCCCCTACTGGCGATGAATGGTATTAAAGTAGCTATGGGAAAAAAATGGCTGAATTGGCACAGTTTATTTACATGGGTAAAATGCCAAGGCAAATTTTGTTTTCCCTGTTTAACCCTGACATCACCCTGAACTCAGAGATAGCTCCTACATACTGAACCGGTGCCTGAGTAAGCTAAACGCCTAGCCCACTATACCATGGTTTACCTCCGTAGAATAAACAAAATAAGCAGAAGAACCCTGGACTGTAAGGAAACAGAAGTTTATCGGACGTGGAGGCCACATGGTTAAGGACGATTCAGTGAGATATTAATGGCAGGCTGGGTCACAGCTGCCAGGTCGTTAAATATCAGTGTACTTATGACGCCAAGGGGCCAGGAGTCTCCCCCTGCCCCCCCCCCCCCCCAAGGGCCCTGCCTTTGTCTACACTCTACAGCAGATGACGCAGCTGGCCACGGCCCCGCCGCTCTAACTCCCCAGCTGCGAGCCTCTCTGTGAGCCATGGCCCTGGAACAGGAGAGGGAGCACTCAGCCTGGAAGGAGGAGTGAGTCACTTCCTCTGCGCACGGCACCCTGGCGATTAGGGCCTGCGCGGAGCACCGCTCTCCCGACCCGCCGCTCAGCCCTGCCATATCCTCATTAGTCGGGTAATGGGCTTCGCCCGAGTTATGGGGAAAAGCAGCTTTGCGCATTAAGGACGAGCCCGGTCCAAGCTGGGCCGCCGAAACCGGTGCTATTTTGAGGACGGGTGGTGAGCATGCTGCTGAATCATAAACTGGGGAACCTGCCAGTTTCCCGCTTCAGCTAAATGGCTCCCGACAACCCAAACACCTGCAATTACAGCCATGCTGTTCTACTCTGCTCTGCTCTGCCGAGAAGGCGAGCAGGTGTTTTAATTAAAGTCAGGCGCCGTCTCCATGAGGGAGCACAGCACAGCTGGACCTTAGAGAAATGCTCCCAGGACTCAGGATCTCAGATAAGAGGCGCTGGGTTCAGTTTAATAAACAGACAACGCTCATTCCACAAACAGACGCAGGCGAAACACGGAGCGGCTGTTACGGTGTGCACCATACAGAAGAAACAACAAAAGAACCTTTTGTTATGCCCAGAATTTCCCTGAAAGGAAAGGAAGACGTTTCGTTAGACTTTTACAGTGGCGACACATTGTATACCAAATGCAGTAACATCATTCCCTTCATATGCCAACCAAAACACAGATGTACATGTCGGTCGCCTTTCTGTGATGTTTTACCTTGCCCGTGTACTATAATCCCTATTGAGGGCTCCCTTTAGAATATTACTCTACAACAATAACAAGAATTTATTCAAATTAAGACCACGTATAGGTACCTTTTAATTTATTATGAACAAAATAGGGGCGGTGTGGTGCTGCAGTGATCAGCACTGTGCCTCATACCTCTGGGACCAGCGTTCAAGTCTCCGCCGTGGCTCCATGTGTGTGGAGTTTGCATGTTCTCCCCGTGTCATTGTGGGCTTTCCTCTGGGTACTCTGCTACCCCCCCACAGTCCAAAAACATGCTGAGGTGAATTGGAGTTAAACTGCACATCGCTTTGAGTAGAGTGTGAGTGTACAGAAAACAGATGGATGAACAGAATGCAAAACAGACATTACATTTAACCAATATAACTGAGATTTCTATTCACTGCAACTGAAAGCACAAGGAAGAGTTACAACTTTTTTTAAAAGGTGTACTCTATGAGATTTTAATCCATGACCATGGATAAGGAACCTGATCCTTGGAGAGCCGGTGGAGGGTTTTAGGATGACCTCACAATCAGCCAATAATAAAGCAGTTGTTCTCAACTCCAGTCCTGGGGACCCACTGTCATTGGCATTTAAGAGGTCATCCCAAAAACCCGCACCGGCTCTGCATGGATCAGGTTCCCTACTACTGGGCTAGAAGGTGAGCCCTATATCTGGGACAGGAGAAGCAGCTCCTGCTATGACAACAGTTTTGTGGTATAGCTATTTGCTTATGCAGAGAGAGAAAGAAATTCTCAGAGAAAGGTATGGGACCATAAAGCTCACAGGGCCGAGCAGCTAGGCCACGGCCTGTTTGCTTTTCTAAGAACCACCAGACACATGGTGTTATCTGTAAACTATGGGCTGATCCAGTGCACGCCGACAAACAGAAACATATCTGGAGATACTCTTATTGTTGACAGATCACATGGCTAAATACTGAAGCTCGTCCGGTCGCACAGTTACATTGCTAATATTTACCATACATCATAATGGCCCAAGACAGGTGGAGCTGCCAGTTTTCGGTCAGAATAGTTAAGTCTCTGAGCTCCCCTCCACCCCACTGTGTCAGCGTACGAATCTTGGACACATCTGAGGGGCCACGCCCACGGTCAAACGGAAGATAAGTAACGATCAAGAGCGTTGGGAACGCGCGGCTTGTCTGGGCCGTGCACACATGACACCTCCTTTTTCTACGGAATGATATCAATCCCTTTGAGGATCATCCCAAGCCAATCATACACACGAAACCACAGAAAGACAAGTATCGACAAGTATCCATCCATCAATGAAACAAAAACAATGGCGGCTTTCTGACAAGAAAACCCTCCTAGGTATCTTCCCTTATGGGAAACATCAAAACTCAGTGTCTGAGTTGAAGGTTGCCTGGTTCGCTGTAAGGTCCAGATGAGTGTTTTTATTTGGAACATGCCACTGCGCAAGATTCCGTTAGCATGTTCCGGGTGTTCTGTACACACGTGTATCACGTATGACCAGGACCCAGGGACACAAAGAGAAGCTTGATTCTGTGAAGCTGTAATGAACACGGTCAGACAATAAAAGCCCCTTTACTGATCTGTGGCGATCATTTTGTTTTGAAGTTTGAAGGATTAGCGCTTATAAAGTATCATCCTGTTTAAATGATTATTTAGCAGATACCGAGTTGCTCGTGATGAGAGTGAAGGCTGCTGAGCTTGAGCCAGCCTGTTTGTGCTTGTTTTAGTACATTGCTCCAGTTAGGCACAACAATGAGATAAATGTTTATCAGAGGCTTTTATCCAAAGCAACTTATACCAGAAGGAAGGGTTGCAACATACACTAGTGGCCAAAATTGTGGAAACACTTCCAATTTGTAGAGATTGTAGAACTTAATTCCAGTTACTGATTTAATCATCTAATATATGATATTTGTAACTTTCTTCGATTGTTTATAAAAATTACCACCAATATTCATGTAGTAATGCTAAAAATGCTCATTGTTTCCACTATTTTTTCCCTGGGATATGAAAGCATGACTTTTGCATTTGCTACTTGTTGAGTTACAGGGGGTGTCACCGTGTCACTTATAGAAAGCCCTGGACCCAGTACCTGCTTAACAGGAGGAATTTATGGATGGTCACGTAAGTGCCGCTTCAGGAGAAGGAATGAAAACCCACTGAGCGACGGCTGGTGGACGGTCAGGCCCACAGAACCTCTGTGTTTATTCAAAGGCTAGTTGTGGCAACAGCCCAAAAGCAACCTGGCAGGGCTGGAGAGTGACAGGCTATGTGACCTCTGTGATTGGCACGTGGCTTCAGAGAGCTCTGAACTGCCATCTGAGGACGGGGGGCAGGAGGGTTCAACGGGGTTAGGCACAAACTATTTATCTCAATACATACGCTAATTATTAATGACTATATTATTCTTATTAATATAGTTATTAATAATTAGCGTATGTATTGAGATAAATAGTTTGTGCCTTAAATAGATAAATAGTGTGAACACGTGCAGTAAAGTAATCGTTTTAGGTTTACATATTTCATTGACAAATGGGGTGTAAAGTGAAACGCAGCCAGAACCGAGCAGACAAAGCCCTGCGAGACACAGAGCGGACTCTCCGAGAAGCCAGGGAACAGCAGAGCTGCCCTCATAGGGCTCAGCTACGGAAACACGCGGAACGCACTCGCGCGAGGGCGGCCAGCATGAGGCACGTTAGCGCTCCAGTGAAGAGCGCGGTATGAGGGAGATGGGGGGAGATATTAAACAGCAAGTGATCATGTGATCACACCTCAAAAGAAACTATAGATTGTTATAAGTAAATAGCTGTATATATTCATGTGACATTCCACATCCTTAATGTAAATAGCTGCAAATTACGATTTAAGATAAATACAAGTTAATACTGTCATTATGACATTTTATATTGCTATTCATTTTATGGCAACCAAAGGTACTTTATGCAAAAGTTATTTACGCAAGTTAAAATGCAATGGTAAAAATATAATTCCGACATTTCTTATTTATAATTCTACTCAGTGATCCAGGAACGGCAAAAATTTAATTCTAATAATAAAAAACACGAACAAATAAGAGTTCTTCTGACAGAGGTGTGATTTTAGCAAAACAGCCCTATGCGCAGACTAGAATTCTGGTACTCCGGCTAACATTAGCGCTCTCAGTCACTCTACCGACTCAAGCACCTTTTAAATCCCTCTAACTCCCTTGGATCATCCGAGTGTAGACAAACTCAAATAGATGTTATTGTAGTAGTAATAATAATAATAATAACGTTAATCCATGCGCACTGAATATGGCCAACATAGAAACATTTAACTCTGATGATTAATGTAACCGGTTAAATGATCGGATCGTTACACGTAACCGGTGAAGAGAAGCGCTCCGTTATATGTTACCAGTTAAATAGCCGTGTTGACCTTAAAGTACTTGGCTGTTTACTGAGACCACGTTGAGAATATAACAGTTTAATGTGCCGCGCTGATAATGTAACCGTTTAAAGTAGCGCGTTGATAATAACAGCCTTAATAATGACTTATAACAACAGTTTCAAGTTTCACGTTGATAAAATAATAATTTCGGGGCCGGTCAATCTTATAGGCGACATAGGCAGCCGCCTAGGGCGCCAACTTCAGAGGGGGCGCCGACTTGCCAGCCGATTTCACTTTGCCGACGGCAGTGCTCGCCTAGGGCGCCACATCGGCTGGCACTGGTACCGTAATAATTAGTAATGGTACAGTATCGTTACATGTACCTGCTTAAAGTACAGCTCTGATAATAACAGTTTAGTGTCACGTTCGTAGTATAATACTTCAGGTATGAAACTGATACACTGTTTTAAGTCCCGTACCGACGGGATCTGACATGCAACAGCTTGAAGATCCCCGGCCCTCCCGCGCTCGGTCCCGCCGCTCGGCCGACCGCTCCCGGGCTCCCGCCGCTCGGCCAGCCGCTATCTCCGCTCAGTGTTTTTCTGCACTTTTCTCACAGCGGCTGTCCGTGTTTCGCCCTGACAGCGCACTTTAACAACACAGCACCGTCACAGCCCGCTTGGAACGTCCCTGGAGCGCCCAGACTCGCAGTCTTGTCGCATTTCTGCCGAATTAGACCCCGAAGCGCCCCGGACAGAGCGCCGCCGAATCACCGCAGGAAAGCGGGACGCGAACGCTGGGCACGGAGAGGCCCGGGCGGCCGGTCGGCCGGCCAGCGGGAACCGCGCACTCGAGGATCCGCTCACCGTCCTGGCAGCCTCAGCCCACGTCCTGCCCTTCTTCCTCCTCCGCTTCTCCCTCATGTCTGCAGCTCGGCTGCCTCGCCGCGTTCGTGGAGACGTCGCCGCGGTTACAGTGGGAGAACCGCCGCCGCCGCTGCCATGTTGGGCTTTTACTGTAAGCAGCGGGTCATGTGACCCGAGGGGTTACGTCACCTTACTGTACTAATGACAGCTGCCCCCCACAAGGTCTGCCGCCGTGGGCGTACAAAACAATATTAGTGCATAAAGTATGCCTACTTAGGCTTTGGTCTTCAAAATAAACATGAATATCAAAATTATATTGTCGTTATTAGAAATATTTTTTTGTAAGTTTATTTGCAACTCAAATAAGGATGTTTAAATATATTTTGGAAAATAATTTAATGTAGTGAATGAAGGCTACATTAAAAATCAGTCAAATGATAATTAACAATGATCAGTAGCACAGGGAATAAAAGCACTAGTGTTTAACAGTATGGACAGTGAATGTGTCTGAGTTGTTTTTATGTCAGTTGTAGGCCTGTTTGTGCTTATACTAAAATTAAAGGTATTTAGATTTGTTGTTTTTAATTAATGCGAAATACTCTGTTATTCACTCTTATTTCTCCAGGTGGCGATGTTGTTCTTCGTAATGAGAATCACCCGAACACGCTCACACATCCCGTTGTGGACTGTTGGGTGAGCTGCGCTCCAGTTATTATTAAATAAACGCTGTATTTTCTGTAATCCCATTTCACCATATGGGCTGCGGGGTAGAGGTGAGAAAGACTCTCAGCAGTGGCGCCTACAGAACATTTTGATTGGGGTAGTAATTAGGGGGCAGTTATATTTATGGCGGTGTTCTGTCGATATATGCTGCCTTGTCGAAAAATGCTACCGTAGTGCTAATCGATAGCCCTAACCCTAACCGCCCTCCCCCCCAAAACCCCCAAAAACCCATACCTTAACCCTAACCCCTAAAACCTAACCCTAACCCCAAAACGGTTGAACTGCACATGCGCAGAAAGGCTCGACAGCACGTCTCGATAGGTAGGATTTTATGACAGAACAGCGGCCACGTCGCACCGCGTCTCTTCTACCCTTCAGATTAGACCGTAATCCATCCATTATCTGTACCTGCATGTCATATGTCATATCCCGAACATCCCAGGATGAGGCGCCAACCTTAAAATAATCAATATTTAGTTTTCATTTTTTATATGGGGTGGCAACAAGGGTGATCAAGTAGCCTATTCCAGGAGTGACCATGATTCCCAGGTTGGAGTAATTTTCACACTGCTGCATATTGGCAATTCGTTTAATAATGGCTATTTAATCGCTTAGACCAATTATAGTGGCTTTAGAAAGTATACTATTCTGAAGGAAAAATTAAGCAGATAACTTTTCTGTACTTGAGAAGTTAGAGAAGTTGCTGCTTCCTGATGCTCTCCAGAGACCCGGTTCAGACAAAAACAGACAGTGGACGTTTCTTTTAAGTGTACGTTTATTAGGCTTTCTCTTGTAGCACTTCATTTGCGTTATTCATTTCCTTCATCAGTTTACAGACAAGCAGGATTCATAGGATAGCATAAAATGGTAGCGGAAAAGAGAAATAAATAAATATACAAAATAAAGAGAAAAGAGGCGAGCCACAGAAATCCATTCTCATGTCAAACACATTGCCATAGAAACAGGAAAAACCTTTTTGGTCCTCGTGTCCTCTCCAGAATTTCCCTACAGCTGCTTTCCTGTGCATTCGGGAGTCACTCAGATCATCCGAGATTAAGGTGAGGCGTGCAACAAAGGCGTTCAAAAAGTACTACGCACAAATATGAAAATCCTAATTATTTTACAAAAAAAAAAAATATTCAAAGAACTTAAGTATTTACAATGCATCGTGTGCATTTTGCTTGCAATTCAATTAAAATGCGAGTTATTCTATTCCTTGACTGTGCAGAGCTGTAATACAGAGATGGGTCTGTCCCGTCGTCCGCACACATAATTACAACAAATGTAGGAGAGTGACATCAGAGCAGTAATAGGATTGGCTTCGTGTTCTGAGAAAGGACGGCTCCTAAGCCGAGGCGAAGTGAGCCGCAGCCCAGCTTGGTGTACTTATATACAGCAGTAAAGAAGCATCAGCGAGACACGTACCGTTGTGCTCAATGAAAAGCGGCACAACGACAAGGCCCCGAGGTGTCACTGAGGCAGCTGTTTGCATATTGGCAGCAAACACAGCATGGCAGCCAAGCCACGTCATCCGTCCACACCCGTGTCACGTACCCGTGCCCACGCGCCAGCGCGCTCACGCATCAGAAGAACCGCGGGTCCCCTCGAGGCAAGTTCTGGGCCTTTGCAAAATGCTGGTGGGGCAGGACGTGGGTCTCAGTGCCTGATTGTTATGCGACAGGTTCAGCAAAAATGCATTTAATGGGATGGAAGCAGGGACATTTTCCTGGGCTTGAACTGCCAGTGATAGCGTACGGTGTCACCTGTGCTCTTGCAGTGACACATTCATGCTACCTGGGCTCTGTCTCAGCACTGCGTTATACACGGCCATTGTTTGGCCGTAGGGAAAAAAAGAGAACACGAATTGTTATACCTGCAATAACAGTCAGTCACCAGCAGGAGGCCTGAAGGCCAAACGAGAGACCGCAAAATAGAGCAAGGACTGAAAAAATGGGAGTACCACACGCCAGGGATGTTTAGGGCATATAAGTCATTGCGGATGTTTGCTTAACCTTGTATATGTCTTTTGTAATGTTTTGTGCAAAATGGCTGGCGTCCTTGGATTTACTGTTGGTATTTCTATTCTATTACATGTGGATTAAAGCCTGGTTGTTTTAGGGGTTTATTTTGACAGACAAAAGGTTTAACTCTTTGGTGAGTGGTGGTCCTTTCCAAAAAGTACTGGTTCTTTAAAAGCAACATTTGCCAATGACCGTTTGGACAGGTGTGTTCTGCTACTCCATCTGCTGTCCCACGAGTGCAGATTAGAGATTGCTGTAGGTGGAGACTCTGCTCACCATGTAAGATGCAGCATGAGTCAGTGGTTTACATTTAGCGTCTATCTCCTATGATCCACACAGCCTCAGGTCAAGATGCTGGGAAAACCCCGATTTGTTGCTAAATTATCCCCTAAAGCAGTGCTTCCCAATCTGGTCCTCGGGAGGAAATATGGACTGTCTGGCTGGGATCTCGGAGGGAGCAAAAACACGGACCGACTGTGGGTCGCCGAGGACCGGATTGCAAAACACTGACCTAATGAATCATGCAGAGACAGCGACGTAAACACAATTACTTGAAGACTGCCTCTTTCTTTTTCAACCCTGCAGAAGTCATACTTGCTCCATTTTTGCAGTAATAAACACTGACGGTATGCTCATGATGTATATTTCAGTTCCCGGGACAACCTTTAAAAAGTACACAAAATAAGTTAAACTGACAAGTCAGGAAAACCTAGATGCACTTGACTTCATTCTGACACGTGTCCAGTAGCCGAGCGGAAAACGGAAGAACAGTCAAAAGGCAGACATAGATGAAGAGCAAGGTTGTTGTTCTTGCCTGTACGGCCAAAGGTGGTCTTCATGATAATTTGCAGCCCTTTCAGTGGGCAGAATCAATAATTCATTCAGAATTTCTCTGCCAGATTCATCTCCATTGTCCCGCTTAACCAGTCCTATATTAATTAGTGTAATCCTAAACTTATCCCCGCTGTCAGCGCATACGGCACACCGCCCGCAGTGCCGGTCATATCCCCTTACCCGGAGGAGAGCTTTAGTTTCTGCTGAGAACCCTGGCTTTCGGGTAACCCTCAGAGGAAGTAAACGATTATCACGTTAACAAGTCTGCCTCTAATACCACTCCTATTTTCACAGAACTATTATCCAAATGAACCATCTACATTGAAAATATTAAAAATAATAATAATAATAACCGTGTCTCTTCACCCCCTCACTGTTATGGGCAGCTCACCTCCCCTGAATTGAAGCTGTTACTTCATGCCTTCAAATGCTTACATGTTGTCTTCAGGTTTTAGTGGTCTTACTCACTTAGAAATGAAACAGGACACATACATCGGAAATCAGGGCTCCGGAAAACAGTATTTACACCATGAGATTATTACTTCAACATTGTTGGTATTTCTTTCTGTCAATGAATATATCCTCTTTCCTTTCTTATATGTCAGGTTATACCAGCTCCATGGTATCATAATATCAGGAAAACAACTCGTATGTGGGAACTTAAACAGTTCATAGTAACACCATGTCTGATCAACCTACCTGCCACCTTTTATAGGACATTTGATTGGTGATGTCAATTGTTAATGAATAATCTTAGTAAAATCTAACTATAGCTGATATTGTTTTGTGTGTCTCTTTCAAAACTGGTATATGCTTAGGATTTTACATGTGCAGCTAACAGGGTTATCCATGGTAAATATTAGAATTCAAGCTCTGAAATACTTTTGAAAAATCAAAAGTTTGCTTTGAAAAAGTGTAAAGACACCCTTAGACCTGTAATCTGTGCTTAAATGGGTGCTACACTATCATGGGCCCTATGTCAATACAGACACCATGGTAAGACAGGCTCCATATTAACACAGGCCCTATACCAATATACACCCACAATAACATGGATCCCGTGTTAACACGAACCTCACGGTAACACAGGTTTCATGTTAACACAGGCCCCATGCTAATATGGACTCCATGCTGATATGACCCCCACGCTAATATGGACTCCATGCTAACATGGACCCACGCTAACGTGGACTCAGTGCTAACACAGGTGTTGTGCTAATATGGACTACACGCTAGCATGGGCTCCATGCTAACATGGGCCCCATGCTAATATGGACTCCATGCTAACATGGGCCCCATGCTAATATTGACTCCATGCTAACATGGGCCCCATGCTAATATAGACTCCATGCTAACATGGGCCCCACGCATAACAGTAAACTGATTTTTCAAGTAGTTTCAGTGTTGCTTCTCTGAAGAGAAATTCGAGCACTTAGCTTCCAGGGAATCCATTGAGGAGAAGCTTAATATGTGTAACTGCAGCAGTGAGGCCTACACTGCGTGTGTGTGTGTGTCTATCTGTCTGGTGGCGGGGGGGGGGGGGGCTGCACTGTGTTAAAAACCTATACCGGACAACATGCTCATCAGATTAGTGTCTTCCCTGGTTCAGATTATAGTACATTGGACAGAGGCTGCGCTGTTCAGTTTGTTGCTGTTACAGAAGGTTCCCGCGACAAGAAACACAACACAAGTTAAGAGGCTTTGAGTACAGAACCCAGAGGACATGAGAATGAGCCAGGCCACTCCAAGGTGGGGGTGGTGGCTCGTCATGGATGGGAGGGGCTGGAAGCAGCCCCCTGCTCGTGTTGGGGGGCTTGAGGCCTTGAAGCCAGAGAGCAGGTAGAAGGCGAGGGCAGGATCACACGTGGGGTCTGACACCTGGAGGGGAGGGGAGGGGGGTTACAGGGATGTTAGCACTGCAGACATGTTCATGCTTTCACATCAGCGACTGACAGCAGTCAGCAGCACCTTTTACCGCCACTCAAACCACCCTGAGGGGCCCCCTGTTGACCACAAACAGTCACTAGACTGGGGGCCCCAAAGCAACTTTTTGAGAGTGGCCCCAAAAACTACAAACCCGCCCCAGAGACTTGACTGTTTATGCACATTTGCAGTTCACAGACGCCTTTTCTAATTAGCTACAGATTTATGAATCCGTCGAAGCTTCCAACGTAGCTGGTTTTGTCACTCGTGACCTTCACGGTAAAGATCCGTGCCCTTGGTGCTATGAAATGATGAATGATCGATGACATCTTCGACGACAGTTTACTGTTCACAATGTACAATTCTCACTTGCCCTTTTAAGGAACGCCAGACTCATTTGCTGTGGTCAGCGCTATGTGGCCTTTGGGTGCCCTTGCCAGCTTCGAATGTCTCACATGTGACCCGACGGCTTCACTCACCAGGACCGAGACTTTTTGACTCGCGTGGCGGCAGCCATCTCCCTGTAGGTGGCGTTGTCCAGCAGTAGGTCTCTGCTCAGCTGCAGCGCCAGGTCCTGCTCCAGGTGTTTCTTGGGGAAGTCCAGGTGGAACACGGCGGGTGGGGTCATGTCCAGCTCCAACAGCATGATGTTCTCAGCCTGGGGTAGGATGGTGAGGTGGGAGATTGGCACACAAGGCGCCTCGAGGTTTCCAAGCCCAAGCTGGGGGCTATGCAGGGACTCCCTGCATCTCTGTGCCTCATGAGGCTCCATCTTCCAATCACAATGCGCTAATTTACTATCCCCATTGGAATCAATGACGCAGTGACTCTTATCAGTTTGAAGTTCCCATATCAATTGCAGTGGTTCTCTGGCCATGTTAATGTCACACCCCCTTGGAATCAAAGGAGCATCTACCTACCAGGTACCTAGAGAATGAGGATGGCGACCTACCCGGTACCGGGAGAGACTCCCCATGGCGATCGCATTGCGGGCATACTGGCTGATTGGCCGCTTGTAGCCCACCGCTGAAGCTGGTCTCCTTTTCATCTGCATGAATTTACTGCAACAAGAAGAGGAGAAAAGGCCATTCACCTTCAACGTCCTTCTGAAGTTCATCCTGAGATACCACTTCCTAGTTCTGTCTCTTCCACGTTCATTCCTACCCTGTCCCTGCACAAACTGACCATCTTAATGTTTCAAAGCATGAACATAATGGCCTTTTAAAACGGGAACCACACAACAGCTTGGACAACATGCCGTAATCATTTTTGACAGCATCAGATTATGTGATTGTAAGCATTTTCTAATTACAGATTTAAATAACAGTCTAGGGGTGAAAGGGAAGGTCAACTTGCTAGAGCACACAAGACTGTGATCAGCTGAAGGAGTCCAAAATGGCGCAAACTGTTTTACGTCACAGCGTAACTGACCTCCTGCACCAAAAGGTGCTAAATCCCACAATTCAGGTAATAACGTGGCACCTAATTCTTCACATTCACCAAGGTCAGGCCAGACCACTCTGCACACACTGTAAAAAGATCACATCAGATACTGCATGTAGAGTTCCCCGCATGCCTAATCAGCTTAATACTGCATCAAACATCGCACATTTTCCATACAGGTTGCTTCAGACCCTGTAAACGTGGAAACTTCGGCGTGCATCGAACACTTTCCACAAGCAGTTGAACCATCCAGACCGAGATGAAGGGACAAATGCCAAGCCGACGGGCCTTGGGGGAGGGCGGCCTCTGCAACCCCCCCCCCCCCCCCCCACCCGCGACCTTGTCGGCGGTGACAGAGGCGCGGTGACATGTCTCATCTGCACGTCAGCGATGTGCCAAGGTGAACGGCGCTGAGATAACAGAGGAAACGCCCAGACATTCGAGCCAAGCAGCTCATACGCAATACAAAGGCTTCTTATTCCACTAAGTGTTGTTTATGACCGTCCTTAAGCAGACACTATAATAAGTAAATATTAACAAGATGGTGCCATATGGCCAACATCTCCCTATCGGCTCCCCACTCTTTATTGCCAAGAAGAAAAAAACCTACTATCATCTTGTGTGAGCCTGTTATAAAGTAATATATCCATCTAAGCTGTATAATAGCAGACAAATCACATTGTGTTCATGCTGTGTTTATTTTATGTGTTGCAGTCTCATGTTGCAGCCTCTTCATGCCGCAGAAGGGATTGAGAGGTGACCTGGGAGCCAGCGGCAGGACGTTTGGCGTCCACGTTTATGAAAGGGCCTCAATTCTCGCCAAGCGTTATTGTCAACATGGAGGAATGACTTGCAGATATGAGGGTGACTTTCAGAGACCCAACACAGCACAGTGATTGAAATCTGTACTTTTCAACATCTCCTTTCCTTCCTTTTTCTGCTGCTTACCTACCCCCCTTCCTCCTCAGATATGTCTCTCCTGGCAGGGACGCTTCCCCCTGCAGAACTCCTGACCTCACATGCAAAAGAAATGCTGACTCTCCATACAGATGCTCAGACACTTTGCACTCGCAGCCTGAGTTTGAGCAGCACTGTAGTGTCAAGAGGGCCGATCTTAAACATGCACGTTTAGAGCACCTGGAAATCTTGAAGATAGGCATAGACAGAGGCAAAATAAGCAGCTATTGTCTCCGGTTCTGCAGTGAAATTGCCTCTTTTGTTTATTGATAAAAATAAATGTCATTTTCATTCTGGATTCAGAGATCCAGCACTGGCATTAGAAACAGCTTTGTCTATCTGCTAATCAGATGACTTCATTCAGAATAACTTAGACCAGGATTGAGGTCTTCAGAGATGGGGCCGAATATCACTGTCCGATCTGGCTGTGGGCCCAGGCTGGGTAAGATCACTCACTTCTCAGCAGGAACGAGAGGCTGGAACCTCCATTGGTCCTCCTCATTATCAAAGACGAGCCTGTTCATTATCTTGTTCTTCTCTTCAGGTGGGATGAAGTTCTCAATGATCAGGTACCTGAAGCAGGCGACAGGGCATGGTCTGTACCTTTTGAAAAAGTACCTAGCGAGTTTAGTTAGTGAAGATTAGATTTGAAAGGCAATTATGAGAAGCAGAGGAGTCTTTGAAGCTTGCAGCGTGTTTGTGTCCAGTGGGTTTCATCGAGGTTTAGGTTGACCTACTGCTGCTGTTTTCCTGGGTTTTAGATTAACTAGAGAAACCACAGCAGTGTTTCCCAAACCAGTCCTCATGGACAGATCTGCATTTTTGTTTTATCCCAGTTCTCAGCACACCTGTAAGGTGGGTCAGGTGTTCTGGGAACTGGGATAAAACAAAAATGCGGATCTGTCCAGTGTGCCATGAGGACTGGTTTGGGAAACACTGAACTACAGAATGTTTCTCAGTCTATTAGTGTGGTCACACTAGTGCAAAAAAATATTTGTGTCTCTTTCACTTCCATTATAGCTGCAGAACGAGAAAATCAGATTCCTCACTTCCCATGGAATAGTGATTTCACAAAGTTCATCTTAATTGAACTTTGACCTGCAATTTCACATAGGTCAACCAATCGTGTGTGGTATGGGTGGGGCTGACCTTTCAGCTTCATTGGTTGTGGGCCGTGGAACGGCCAATTCTTTTTAACTGTCGACTGCCAGAATATAAATTTGTAAACAGGAGAAAACCTGCCTGAGTGGCAGTGAGCATTCAGAGAGTAGGAGGCATATTACGGTGCATTTTATAACATCGCTAGTTAGTATGCTTCACACTTAGCTCTCCGGGCTAGAAGGATAATATTACAAGATGGATTTATTCCACTGTACTAATAATTTCCTCAATACTGACTGTAATAAGCAGTTTAAATACGTATTTTAAAGGCAAAATATATGTGACTTAATCCTTATTAGCAATATTCCCTATTAACATCAATACACCAACACTGCTTCGAAACAAAACGTCACGTCCTGTTCCACACCCACTTTTGCTCCACGCTGCGAAGACGGCGCGATTTTTTTTGCGCTAGTGTGACCGCACCTTAATCTGAAAAACTTCAGTCAGAGAGCGGGTTTCGCGTGGAGGTGCCTCTGAAAGAGGGGGGGGGGGCTCACTTGAACTTGAGCTCCCTGGTGAGCTCATTCTGGGTCTGCTCCAGCTCCTGCCGGGCCTTCACGTGCTCGTCGTTGACGTCCATGATCTCCGCCTTCACGGCCTGCAGCTTCGCGAACAGCTGCGGATGCGAGGGAGAAACGGGATGAGGAGATAAGACTCTAAGTACTGGGCCTGGGCATGGAGCAGGAAGCAGGGAGCGGGGGAGGGGGGCTGAAGGAAGTGGGGGCTTCCATTCTGCAGGCAAAGCCTGGCCATCCAGGCAGCCGTCTCCTAGCAACCGCTCAGTCACCCACAGCAATACTCCGTCACCAAAGCTATTGCCTTGCCCCTCCCCACAGAGACACCATCCTGCAGGGAGCCACAGAACAAGCATCTAGCAGGTCCTTCCGATGTTTCCATCAGACTATACATGCGCCTTTGCAGTTAGCCTGCCTCCCTGCATGCTGCCAAGAGAAATTCCTTGACACACAACCACGGACAAGACGCAGGACCACGTCCAGTCCTTCCAGAAGATGTTAGTATCAGTGAATGGAAACACAAAGGCTGGTCTTCCAGTCGACTCCACAAAACCTAAGCATGGCACGTGATGGGTTTCCTGCAGCGGGACGGCTCACAGTTGAGGACTTCAAGACGACCTGACCATCATGATCCATGTATTTATGTAAATGTCATTCTAAAGGTCAATTGAAGCTCCCGGGCTATGTCAGGAACTGTGGATAAAGTTTAACACCACCAACATAAATATATATATAATCAACACGCCTCAAGGCTTAGTTTTACCCATATGCCGCATTTTAATCACCATACTTGAAGACCACTTCCACACTTGACATATAAGGCAAAGCGAGACCATGATCTTCTCAATGTCAAACAGAGGTTAGCTGGCTCTTTGTTAGAGTGCAGTCGGTGAGGGGGGGGTTTGCAAATGAGTGTTAGTGGGAGGGGAACATTGCAGACGTGGCCCTAGTGGCCAGGGGGGGGCAGCTTTCACCGGGCACCCCTGGAATGGCTATGGCGGCCAGATGGCCAGCTGCAGGCGATGCATTATGACGATGGCGAGTCACGGGGTGAAGACCAACCTTTTTATACTGATAAAGTGTGCATGTGTCCGGAGAGCAGCAGAGCGACAGGACGAGACTCATCCAGTTTACAGGGAGGGGGCAGAAGAGGGACAAGGCACAGAAGGCGTCCAATTAGACCGGGGGCTACAGTCACGCACTCATCTACTGATCCTAGGAGGTCGTCTCCGTCGTACAATGTCAATATGAGCTGAAACATGAACATTAGCAGAAACCCTAACAGGTTCAACGGGTCCAGTTTTTGACACACGAGTGTGAAGTAATGAAAAGAGGTCACACCTGTGTTCCAGTTACTGTCACATGTGTGTCTCACTACACCGCAGTGACAAAAAAACAAGCACCGGACTTCAGAGTCACCACTCATTTATTAAACCTTAAATTGCACCTTGTTCTCCTACATGTATGTTATTATATACTGAATATTGTATATTGCATGTTTATTGTGTGTATATTGTATATAATGTATATTTTTGTTCTGACTGTTTTGTCATTTGCTATTTTATTGTTCTTAATCCGCTATGGTAATTCTGCAGGGAGGTATGCAAGCAAGTATTTTATTATTTTATTGTACTTGTATAAATGATAGTAAGGCTTCTGAATCTTTGAATCCCAGACTCAACATTAGACACGGAGATGGCTCAGCGACATTGTAGCATGCACCAGGCGATGATGTCACTCCACAGACCTGCAGTTAGTGTTCAGATCATGTGCACAGGCGTGTAAAACCGGAACAGTGTTCAATCCCATTCTGGGTCTTACATATCGTTTGGCAAACACTTTCACATACACTGTCCTTATGCATCTGCTGGACTCCCTGTGCCTTGTGGAGCCTGTATCAAGGCTGTTGTACAGCATGGAAGAGAGATACACAGTCACACTCTATGGGCAACTTAGAGACACCAATTAGCCTAACTGCATGTATTTTAACTGTGGGAGGGAAGCAGAGTACCTGGAGGAAACCTGCATGACAAGCAGAGGACATACAAACACCTCACACACACAGAGCGGGATTTGAACCCCCAACCCTAGAGGTGAGAGCCATCATTCATCAACCTTAAGTCACATCTGCATTGTGTTCACTGTAGAGCACATTGTTAATAGCTGCTGACCTCCTTTGGTTACTAGCGGCCTGCGGGGCGATGGATCAGGAGATCTGAAGTATAGCTCACCTTCTTCAACTTCTTAGTCTTGAGCTCCACCTCCTGCTGTAGTGAGGAAAAGGTCTCTCTCAGCTCCACCGTCTCCTCATCCTGCAGCAACATCTGCTGCTGCATCTCTCGCTCGCAGCGCGTCTGCGGGCAGAAAGAGAAGCATGGCTCACTTTGTCACGAGACCCCCCCCCCCAACATGACACCCCCATCCTGTGACCCCCACCCCATGTTCGATCTCCAGCCAGTGTGAAGCCGCTCAAGAAAATCTGAGAGTCCATGAAACTAGTGTTTTTACAGAAATGATCAAACAGTGGGAATGGAAACTTTTTCTGTAGGTCGCCATTGCATTATGTGCAGAAACCCCAGGAAAACCATTCCTGATTGTCCTTCTGTTCCCGGGAAAAATTATGGAGGAAAAAATGCAGCAGAAGATATAAGCAGAGAGGTGGGCAGCAGGGATGCTGATTGTCACATTCACCACGAGATGGACCTTCAGGCACGCGGTTCTGATCTGATTTGCCATACATTTGTGCAGCGCGCTCACCACGGACAGGCTGAGCGGAGACAGCAACATTGGCCGATGCCCTTCATGAAGGTGTAAGGGTGTAACTAAATCCGATGTGGAGAGCCAGACAACCCACACAGCTAGAAAACCGATCGCTGAAACAGCATCCACCAAGGTTACTCCTCACACTCTACGGCCAGTTCATAATTTTTCTACAATTCCCATTCTCTTGTGATACATCTCTTTCCCTACAAGCACCTTTTTATGGTATAACACTGAGCATAGTCATGTGACCACATTGGTTTGCATTTTTATCTTGCAAGAAACTTCAAAGTGGCATCACTGCACTCTCCTTTCTTCTCTTACAGTAAGTAAATCCACAGATATATTACTCACATGGGCGGGGGGTAGTAATCAAAACAAAACTGCTTCCTTTTCATAAGGCATAGTTCAGACAGAACCATTCACTGAAAATGCAACATAGTCCCCAATAAAAAGTGACATTTATATTTGTACCAGAACTCCCGCACTTTGCAAACGAAGGCTTGTGTATCTTCCATCAGTGAAGATGGAGCCTCAAAACCTAAACTTAGACTAAAGATCCAGCCCTGATTTAAATGGTTTAGATGGGAGATTCCCTCGGGACCGAGACTGTCCAAGGAGTAGAAGATCAGAGCTGAGGAAGATGGGCCCCTGAGGATTGTGGGAAATCAGCATGCTGGCAGGATGACCAATCAGCTGCTCTGCTGACTGGTCAATAATAACACAGCTCTACCCATGATGCATTGCTGCAATCACAAATGACAGGGCTGTCTCATGTCACTTTAGTCCTTCTTACCTCACTATAAATGCTATTAATTGTATTTCTAACACAATATCTTTCTGCAGGTGCCTGTAAATGTGAGACCATGTGAGAGATGGTTTGGGAGCCTCTCTAAGGAGGGGTGGCTGTACCTGCTCAGCGATCTCCTGCCTCTTCAGCTCCAGCATCTTCTGCTGCTCGTTGGTGTGGTCCATGATGGTTTTCCCTCCAACCAGGAGCTTGCTTTCCATGGCCTGTTGATGAGGGGGGAATGCAGATGGTCAGCAGCTGGACACATGAGGAACACGTGACGTTTGAGCACAGCGGCTCAGAATTCAGCAGAAAGTTCCCAACAGAAGCGTGACTGACTGGCAAGTCTAGGCTAATTTAGGCTTGGGCGACATCTATTGTTTCATACACTGATATCGTGCAGACATTGTACGTCGTGGCATAAGAAATTTGTAATGTATTCATATATTTTGAAACTTTGGAGTAAAATCTGCCAAGTGGAGAGGGGGGGGGGGCAGTTAAATTCACAGGCCAGCCAAGAATTCAAAATGCCACAGCATACCCTGAATGCCATAATATACCGTATTGCTATGACTAATAAAATCCCTGGAATAAAAAGCAGAGAGTTATCATTTTAGAAGCAGTTAATTGTGTTCTGTGAAGTCATTGGGTCCCGCTCAATCAGACGGCACCAATACCTACTTTATGACAGTGTAGCTTTATTACAAACATAAAGTAAAATGAACATGTATGTCATTTAGCAGAATATACTACCTATCACTTGCAATTCAGTTCACAGTCTCTTGCTTAAAAGTACACAAATAGTTCTGGGAGACACTCTGAACACTCAATGCTTGAACTTAGGCATCTGACCTCCCTCATTTATGTCAGAGTTAAAGATCCAGCGTGAATCTCAATACCAAGAACGCAGAGATCATACTTCAGGTCTTGGCAGGACCGGTCTTGCGACCTTGCCTTCCAAGAACAAACTTGTGGCCAATGAATTATGGGGCTGGTCTAGTTCGGCGAGGATGCAGCCGCTGTATTCTTGATATTTTGGGCGGATTTGGGGATTTTACTGTCCGCTGTACTTGTGTTCTTAGTACTGGAACTGGTCTTCAGCGATGGAAGATGACATGAAATGGGTACAGGAGAACACAAGTACGGTCAGGTACGCATGGTGACTTACACCTCTAAAGTGAACACGCCTGGATGTTAGCATTTAATTGCTGGCTTTAGCAGTTAGCGTTTGCTCGGGCCCTTAAAGTGCCCACAAGGGCTGAGACATGACTGGGCCCCTGAAAAATCTGAATGAGCCCCCACCACCGCAGAGCTAATCTGCTGTTACCTAGCTAATGCACATGTGACCCTCCCTAGCAACTGGGCCCCGAAGGGCCTCTCTTTTCCCTCCTCTCATGGGCCGCCCTGGCCGAGGGCCATTTGTAAGGGGTTAAATTTCGGGCATTGGCCAAAAAATACAAGCTACAGATGCGGACAGATTGTCTTTAAGGTATGAAGATGAGGAGACACCTCATTCTCTCTGCTGCAGTAAACAGTGACTGGAATGTAGATACTGTCACAGACATTTCTATTATTTATGCGTTCTTGTAAATCACACAGTAAGTCATTCTGTCAAAACTGAGATTCAAATTCCTGAATTCTGGTTTCTGGGTGGGGGGGGGGGGGGGCGGTGAATCAACCTAAAGCGGCAGGGAAAGGTCACGCCTCGCCTAGGGGTCTCTGGCCTCCATTCGGGAATTAGGCAGCAGGGGTAAATGACGCAATCAGTCTTTCAG
Source organism: Paramormyrops kingsleyae (assembly GCF_048594095.1). Classification (NCBI taxonomy): domain Eukaryota; kingdom Metazoa; phylum Chordata; class Actinopteri; order Osteoglossiformes; family Mormyridae; genus Paramormyrops; species Paramormyrops kingsleyae. Next base: position 15,195,245 of record NC_132815.1, read on the forward strand.
TGGAATTATACACGGGGGGGCTGTCACACTCTGTATTCACATATACTGGGAGGGTGAGGCTATGACCAACCCCCAGAAATTAACCCTATTCCTCCTTAAAACAGCCCTCCCAGAACCAGGGAATAAAGACAGCGAGGAGCAACCAGCGCCCCCCCCCCCCTCCACCCTCTTCCTCGTAGACAGCAGATGGTCAGTACATGGCAGAACACCTCTGTGGGTATTGGGATTTGATGGTCTGCAGATTCTGCGCTTTAGGAGTAAAACACTCTCTGCACCACGGCAGAGGTAGGAACGCCCACTGAATGAGGGCACACTTCATTTAGGGCATTTTTCCCCTGATTTCGGGGGGGTGGTATCAACAAATAAACGTGATTACTCCACATTCTGTACTGAGGATCGCTGCCTTAAAACAGATACACATACTGTCATTTGATCTACCACTTAAAGCATAAAATATAGTAAAATAAAATAAAAAGCTTTTTCTGCTGGGTTGCGTATTCCTCTGACTAACATGCTCAGCTCCCACACATATATCATCCTGTACCTGATCCTGAACACCCCCCTGCCCCCCACTGCCACCACTGTGGCCATGTTAGGTCAATAAAAACACATAAACCACTGGAAAGACACAAGAGCCCAGAACTGGATGTAAATCCTCCCCTCAGCTCTAACACTCCTGATTCCGTTCCCATAATCCCCTCTGCTTCACATGCTAATTTTCAGCTTGCCTGCCTGCAGCCTTCTGGAGCTCCATGTGGTGTATTTAGAACGATAACACACTCTGCTTTAGGTCTAACTGGTGGGTTTTCACAGCCTGCGGGCTGCAGAGCGACTGCTGCACTGGCGATCTCGCCTGCTTCTGCAGTCTGCCCCGATTTGGTCTCATAACAACCAGCACTCTGTCTGCTCTGCTCAGTGCTCGGGGTTGGGGCCATCTGATTGGTGCTTCCTTCTGCTGCAGCTCTGCTCATTGGCTGTGCGGGGGAACTGGCTAAAAATATAACCCAATGTAAAAACACCTGCAGAGACAATTAGGTCTTCAATTCCTTCTGATACAGGACACAAGCTTCACTGCTGGAGCCCATTCAAACTGTGTGACACCGGCTGTACTCTACCCTGGATGTAACACATAATATAAGAACAAAAACTGAATTGAATAAATAGGCTAATTTGCCATCTTTATATCTAATAAGAACAACGACCCTTTATACTGTAATTACGCAAATGCATCATGTAATAGCCTGTATAAAAATAGCCTAGGTACAGCTAACCAATAGACACTTGCTAAAAACCAGTATTACTGCACCTGCTTTATTTGCAACTACAGTCATTTATGGCATTGTGGTTTAAGGCAATTTTAGCAATAAATCTACTAGTGTTTACTGCGTAAAAAACCGGCAAGGAGACAATAGACCCGAATGCCTCAAACTGTCATAGGACGGAGGGCGGTCGCCGAATCCACTACAACGTCAGTACCTTCAACTGTCAGGCTACAGTGCATTGTGGGAAGGGTGTGATTCACTGACACACAAGGCACAGTGCTGTAACGTGAATCCCATTGTTCCCTTCCCACAGAAATGCAGATCCCCGAAAAAAAAACCAACATTGTAAAAAAGGATAAAAGCAGTTCTTTAAGATGGAAAAAAATTGATTTTATAACGTCAGGTGCTGACCATACAAGCATATCAAAATCAGCAAAATTAATGCCTGCGCATCACTTTGGAAGCAGCTTTACTGCATAGCACAGCTTCAGATCTGAAGCCCTTCATCATGGAGACATAAAGCACAGGGATGATACCAAGCCAACATTTAAAAATTTAACACTTAAACAAGACACCAGTGAAGTCAAAGAAGCACATGGAATATTCCAGAATACTTCAGACCGGAGCATCCACAGGTAATGGTAAATAAGATTTGGAAAATATCAGGATGACTCATCACTGTGAGTACAGATGCTGCTTTGGTGGACCTTAGGGACCAGCAGCTAGACTCTGAGTCAGCGATTTCAGCTTTTATTTTGACTTGACCTCAAACTGCCAAGCCTAAGAGCTGACTAGTGGAATCGCCCCTGTAGAAATGCTGGCACAAGGCGTACAACGCCATAAAGCATCCCCAGGAAAAAAAGCGGCAGCATAAGAGTTCCTAGGTGAATCTTATCCATCAATTCAAAGGTAGATGAGAAAAAGAGGCTTACTAATTATCCTGCACAACCTATCTGAGGGCCATGCCTTCTGACGGGGGGTGGGGGCATTTCCCCATAAAAATCACAGAAATCATGCTCGGTTATGTCAAACAAATTAGCAGCTACAATCATGCTCCTCCATGTCCCACCAAATGTATCGCTTTGAGTAATCTCACGCCACATCAGTCTGAGAAATAGGACTGAGTCACTGAGCTCAGAAGTGAGGCACTGCAGGAGCTGAAATGACTCAGGAACCGTGACTCACTTGACAGTGACATGTAACCTGAATATAAGGCAGGTTAATAGGTTTAGGCGTCAAAGCGAGGAGGCCAAAATGAATGTATCCCACGATGCTCTGATCCTGTGTTATTAATGACAAAATAAGAAGTTTTAAGGAGGAATGAGGGAGATATGAAGCAGCTCAAGGAAGACAAGTTCATAGAGAAATCCCAGCCTCTCCCACAGCACCCCCCAGCTCTGAAATAACCGTGACATGTGAGTTAAACAGGCAGACGGCACAGTACCAAGCATCAGAAACCTAACAATGTTGGCTTTGTGTGCCCCCCCCCCACCCCCCGTCATTTCAAGTCCATACAATGGGCTTTTTTTTCTGGCGTTAACATGACTAATTAACGTTGCCTCAGTGCCTTTCATTGGGGGTTAGTGACCTCTCCAAGACGGACGGCCTGTGGGTGGAGAACCCACACTGCAAGCATGGCTCCCTGTAACAGGGAGCTTCACAAGGTGGATGATGCTTATTGAATAGATATGAATATCAAAGCTGGTGTCAATATAGTGGAAACCTTACATTCCATTTATTTAGCAGACATTATTATCCAAAGCAACATACATTTTTGTTGAGAGAGAGCAGGACCAAGCAGGAACAACTGGCAGTTAAGGGCCTTGATTAAAGTGAAATCCAACGGTGAAATCATTCTAATAATCCTGGACAGATGAGAGCAAGTAACTCTCCTATGACAACAGCAAACTGTTACCTCTTCACAGGAACTTTACACATTTACAGAAAGTGCCAGCATCAAGAACTTTACTGTATACACTTGAATAAAAGCATGACCAAGATATCTCCACTGTGGTCTATGGGCTGGGTAATACCATCTTGTGGTTCTGGTGGTGATGTTACTAGTAGAGGGGTTTATTTCAAACAAACGGACAAATTGATTGCAATTTATTCCCCATGTTCCTGCCCTATACAGAAAGAAAAGGGGAATCTGCTTGTTCTGTTATGCAAAGAGATGTTTATGTTTGACAGAGGAGTCAGACCTCAGCCATCCTTCTGTTCTGAAGCTCGCTGGCTGCCTGCTGTTCACTCATCAATGTTTCAGCATGGGCGGGCCGTCCTCAGAGGAGTTAAACCAGGTGATCAGCAGCACTTCCTATGATTTATGTAGCTAAATGCAGTGATCCTCAGCACTTCCTGTGATTTTTGTAGCTAAATGCAGTGATCCTCAGCACTTGCTGTGACTTTTGTAGCTAAAGTCAGTGACACACAGCACTTCCTAAAATTTTTGTAGCTACATTCAGTGATTCTTAGCACTTCCTGTAATTTTTGTAGCTACATTCAGTGATCCTCAGCACGTCCTGTGATTTATGTAACTATACCAAGTGATTTACATCATTAGTTACTTTAGAGCATTATTATATGTTTTATCTTTTGTAGAAAAAGCATGGATTGAAAGATGGGTTGGCACCCCATCCTGGGTTATTCCCCGCCTTGCACCCGTAGCATCCAGGATAGGCTCCGGACCCCCTGCAACCCTAAATAGGACAAGTGATTTCAGAAAATGGATGGATGCATGGATGGAATGGATTGAAAATAAGGCACCTATCAAACAATCCATCCTTCATCCTTGTAATCACTTAAATTGAACAGGGTCAGAGAATGGCCTGGAGCCTTATTCCACAAAACAGCACAATGACCCTCTGCAGGCATCTCAAAATCAGCTGTGGGAAAACCAAAGAGCAGGGAATTATGGGAGGGTACCCTGACAAAACAGTACCGTAACCCTCACCAAAGAGCAGGGAATTATGGGAGGGTACCCTGACGAAACAGTACCGTAACCCTCACCAAAGAGCAGGGAATTATGGGAGGGTACCCTGACGAAACAGTACCGTAACCCTCACCAAAGAGCAGGGAATTATGGGAGGGTACCCTGACGAAACAGTACCGTAACCCTCACCAAAGAGCAGGGAATTATGGGAGGGTACCCTGACGAAACAGTACCGTAACCCTCACCAAAGAGCAGGGATTTATGGGAGGGTACCCTGACGAAACAGCACCGTAACCCTCACCAAAGAGCAGGGAATTATGGGAGGGTACCCTGACAAAACAGTACCGTAACCCTCACCAAAGAGCAGGGAATTATGGGAGGGTACCCTGACAAAACAGTACCGTAACCCTCACCAAAGAGCAGGGAATTATGGGAGGGTACCCTGACAAAACAGTACCGTAACCCTCACCAAAGAGCAGGGAATTATGGGAGGGTACCCTGACAAAACAGTACCGTAACCCTCACCAAAGAGCAGGGAATTATGGGAGGGTACCCTGACAAAACAGTACCGTAACCCTCACCAAAGAGCATGGAATTGTGGGAGGGTACCCTGACAAAACAGTACCGTAACCCTCACCAAAGAGCAGGGAATTGTGGGAGGGTACCCTGACAAAACAGTACCGTAACCCTCACCAAAGAGCAGGGAATTATGGGAGGGTACCCTGACAAAACAGTACCGTAACCCTCACCAAAGAGCATGGAATTGTGGGAGGGTACCCTGACAAAACAGTACCGTAACCCTCACCAAAGAGCATGGAATTATGGGAGGGTACCCTGACAAAACAGTACCGTAACCCTCACCAAAGAGCAGGGAATTATGGGAGGGTACCCTGACAAAACAGTACCGTAACCCTCACCAAAGAGCAGGGAATTATGGGAGGGTACCCTGACAAAACAGTACCGTAACCCTCACCAAAGAGCAGGGAATTATGGGAGGGTACCCTGACAAAACAGTACCGTAACCCTCACCAAAGAGCATGGAATTATGGGAGGGTACCCTGACAAAACAGTACCGTAACCCTCACCAAAGAGCAGGGAATTATGGGAGGGTACCCTGACGAAACAGTACCGTAACCCTCACCAAAGAGCAGGGAATTATGGGAGGGTACCCTGACGAAACAGTACCGTAACCCTCACCAAAGAGCAGGGAATTATGGGAGGGTACCCTGACAAAACAGTACCGTAACCCTCACCAAAGAGCATGGAATTATGGGAGGGTACCCTGACGAAACAGTACCGTAACCCTCACCATGAGTTCTGTGCTGGGTGATGACCAAACACCTGAGATATTAGTGGTCAAAGGGAAAAATCTGGTGTAAAATGTTGATCCTGTTGGCATAATAAATAGGCTCACCTAAATCCACGTGAAACCTACTTTTTTCTCCACATGAATTTACAGGACTGTGACGTGAAAATTCCAATAAAGGTAATTTTAGTTGAAACGTCATGGTTGTAAATCGCACACGCAAATTCACTACTAAATGCTTTAACGTGACGTATTAAAAAACTCTTCAGAAGACATCAAAACAAACTTTGATTCATCCATGGATTATCTTTTGCTTATGATTTCAATTCTCAGAATCCATCTGTTTTAAAATTTGAAGAAAATGATCCTGTACTTTCCACTGCAGACACAGAATTGAGCTGTAACTAAAACGTGCAGTTTTTAATTGTGTTTAAGACTCTGACAACAGCTCTCAGTAGCTCCCGCCAGGTTAATATAAGCTATCTTTTAGACCAATCATTTCTGAAAAAAATCCCCTTCTGACTGGTCAACGCGGTCCAGTCCGTCAATTTGTCAGAGTGATGTAATTTCCCAAACGTATGACAAAGCAAAAAAGAAAAAAAAAATGTAAAACAGCCTATTAGGACTTGATTATCCATAACGCAAAGAAGATCACTAAGCGAGACATCGCAAAAAAGAGGATCCCAAGACGGCAGCCTTGGATCACTTAAAGCACCACTTACTCCAAGACACAGAGAGAATAACACACTGATTTAAAGGGAACTGGGACTTTACATGGAAGTTCAATGTTTAACACATTCACCTTCCACACTTCATAGTCTTGTACTCATGGGAATTAAATATTTAAGCCATTGCAAATTCACATCTGTATTTCTGCTTTATAAATATCCATGGTACGTCATGCTATTAACCCAGAAACAGGACTACAGGACTGGTAGGGTGAATCTAGAGGGTGAATATGCCCCCCGGCACGCTGGTTCAGCCCAGCAGTGGTACATTCTCTCAAAAGCTCTTCCCAGAATCCTCCAGCCCTGCCGGTCAGCACCATCTTCTCTTCCTGTACATTTTCACCAGTGACAGGTGAGCTCTGATAATCAATCCAGCACAGATTTACAGGACAAACAAGTGTCTTCGGGCAACGTAAGAGCAGGTGAATCTAATTGAATTCTTACTGTATTCATACCATCCATTTTCCATGCTGGCTTAATGAGTTCAGGGTCATTTTGAGCCTGGAGACAGAAGGCAGAGAGGCACCCTGGCTGGGATTCCAGTCCATCACGGGGAGATCACTCTCACACACCATCGCACACTATGGGAGATTCAGAGACACACCTGCCCAAATGCATGGAAGAGAGGAGACTAGAGTAGCTGCAGGAAACTCCATGAATTTACAGTCTAAGATTTATATAATTTATTTGTAACTAATTGTATTTATTGTATCTGTATATATATTTTTGGCACCGAGTTGCATACTAACTGCATTTCATTGGCTCTGTACCTATATTCAGCACAATGACAACGAAGTTGACTCAAATCTAAAAAAAATGTGGAAACATGCAAACTGCAAACACACACACACACACACACACACACACAAACATACACAGACCTGTACTCATATCTTTGTTGGGACTAAACAAAACACAAATCTGTGATTGCAGTCACAGATTTAAAAAAAAAAATGAATTTCCCCTTGTGGGGACTGAAATGCGGTTCCCACAACATCACAACAGATTTTAATCATATTGTGGGGACATTTGGTCCCCACAATGTAATGCATACCTGGACACAGACACACACTGAGACCCTCCCCATGCTACATGGCTACTGTGTAGCGCTAACCGCTAACCCGCTCACATGGATGCTCGGTGCCACAACACGCTCGCAGAGGCCCATTGTTTACGGGGCTTTGATGTCTGAGGAGGAAACGAAGCTGACAGGAAGACAGAGACACCATGACTCACCGTGTCATTATTCACGCAACAGGACGCACACACAAAAAGGTATTTCTCTAATGCTTTTCAACTTCCGTGCAGCTGCGTGTCTGAGTACGCAGCACATGTATGCAGATTAGTAGTGTTACACAGTGCAGCACAGCTACAGTATATGGTACAGTTATAGACATTATTAAACATGATGCAACCTTTTCTCTAACTAATAGAGTTTAAACCAGTTTACCTGTCTATAGCAGGCTGGGGTACACCCTGGGTAGCATGCCAGTGACCATTAAACCTTGATGATATGCCATGTGAACAGGACTTTGCGGAGATGCAGACACCCTCCGGGACAGACCTGCCTGCCCTCCTGTCCATAGATGCAGTGGTCACTCCCCTCTGCGTTATACCGGGCCGACCCAGTAATATGTCCCAAAGTGCAAAAACAGATGTCTGCTAGAACACAGTCTACCTCAAAGCGTGAGAGAGAACACAGTCTACCTCAAAGCATGAGAGAGAACACAGTCTACCACAGTGTGTGTTACAGAGAACACAGTCTACCTCGGTGTGTGATGTAAAACACAGTCAAACTCAGTGTGTGAGGGAGAACACAGTCTACATCAGGGTGTGACAAAGAACACAATCTGTCTCAGTGCATGATGAAAAGCACAGTCTACCTCAGGGTGTGACAGAGAACACGATCTGTCTCAGTGTGTGATGAAGAATATAGTCTACCTTTGCATACAATGGAAAACACCGTTTACCTTAGAGAACAGTCTACGTCAGTGTGTGAGGGAGAACACAGTCTACCTCAGTGTTTGACAAAGAACACAGTATGCCTCAGTGCATGATGAAGAACACCGTTTACCTTAGCCCATGATGGAGAACACAGTCTACCTCAGTGTATGATGGAGAACCCAGTCTACCTCAGGGTGTGACAGAGAACACAATCTGTCTCAGTGCATGATGGAGATCATAGTCTACCTCAGTGCGTGATGGAGAACACAGTCTATTTCAGTGCGTGATGGAGAACACAGTCTACCTCAGGGTGTAACAGAGAACACAATCTGTCTGAGTGCATGATGGAGATCATAATCTACCTCAGTGCGTGATGGAGAACACAGTCTATTTCAGTGTGTGATGGAGAACACAGTCTACTTCAGTGCGTGATGGAGAACACAGTCTATTTCAGTATGTGATGGAGAACACAGTCTACCTTAGTGCATGATGGGGAAAAAAATAAATAAAACAAAATCGATATGTTCTGGGTGACCTGTAGATGAGAAGCACACTGAATATTTAATGTGGTGTCACATACGAGTCACCTGAAAGCCAAGGAGGCATAATGAACCATGTGGGAGTGGCAGAGGTAATGTGACCATGTGACCATATGACCATGTGACAGGGAATCATGCAACAGGAGCATCTCCATCATGGACTTTCACACATATTACTTAGGTGGATTCAATGTCCTGAGCTGGGATCATCAGCCAAAAACACCTACATCCTCAAAAAGACCAGGAGGACAATGTCCATCACTGAAGCATTCCCAAGACACAACATTTATCGGTATAAACCAGCAAAGACAAACCATTTTAGTCATTTTTATCATCAGCCTGTGAGAACTGCAGGGTAACTGCTTGATGAGATCAGTAACACTTGACTTAAATATATTTGCATGATACATACCCTCATAAAGCATTATAATGCAGTCATAAAGCATTATAAACACAGCTATAAATATTTACAAAAAGGCATAACATTATAGCCATGTTCATTATGCATTGCAAATGCTCTCATCTATAATATATTATAAATATCTTCATAATACATTATACTTACCATTATAATGCATTATGAAGGTATTTATAGTGTATTACGGCCGAGAGCATTCATGATATGTATCCTCACTATAGTCCATGGATTTAAAAAGGATAAATGCTAATTCAGCTCTAATATATAACTTATAAATACTCTCTGATTACCAAATTCGGTAACGCTTTACATTAACTGCACCTTCATAACGCTTTTATATTTAATTCATAAAACGTTCAGTACACCTTCATAATGTATTCATGAAGTATTCATAAAACATTCATAAACATCATGTATGTATACCTTAACATCCCAACATCCCTTAACAGCTGTAATATACATTAATAACAAACATTATATAATAATAATAAACATTATAATTAATCATGTAATATTTGTTGTTAATGTATATTAAAGCTGTTAAGGGCTGTTAGAATGTTAAGGTGTACTTGCATGCTGCTTATGAATGTTCTATGAATGCATCATGAATGCATTATGTAGGTGAACTGAATGTTCTATGAACACATAATGAACGTATTATGAAGGTGCACTTAATGTAAAGCGTTACTCACAATTCTTTAGATACTTAGAGTTCTTGATACCAAATTGTCAATGTTGATGCCTATAGACTATAGATGTCATGTGGAAAGTTTGCACAGATTCTGGCAGAGAGGACAGTGACAGTAACTCACTTGTTTTAGGGGACAGTGAGAGAAACTAACCTGACACAGAGAACAGTGACGGTAACTGATATGACACAGAGGCCAGTGACCTGACATAGGATCAGTGACAGTAACTGACCTGACTCAGAGGACAATGACAGTAACTGACCTTACATGGGGACAGTGACAGTAAATGACCTGAGTCAGAGGACAATAACAGTAACTGGTCTGACTTAGGTGGACAGTGACAGTAACTGATCCGACACAGAGGACAGTGACAGTAAGTGGCCTGATATAGGGGACAATGACAGTAACTGACCTGACTTAGGGACAGTGACAGTAACTGACCTGACTTAGGGGACAGTGACAGTAACTGACCCAACACAGAGGACAGTAACAGTAATTGGTCTGATTTAGGGGACAGTGACAGTAACTGGTCTGACTTAGGGGACAGTGACAGTAACTGGTCTGACTTAGGGGACAGTGACAGTAACTGGTCTGATTTAGGGGACAGTGACAGTAACTGGTCTGACTTAGGGGACAGTGACAGTAACAGACCTGAACCAGAAGGCAGTAACAGTAACTGACTTTTTTCCTTTTCCAAAATTACCATTTTTAGGTCCCCACAAAGATCTGTGAATATAATCAGAAAAACTAAAAAAGGAGAGAAAATTAAACATTCCAATGTACCTGTACTCGTATTTGTGCAAGTATCATTCCACCGTCATGTCCACTCGACATGTATACTCCATGTACCTTTGAAAGACTACTGGGCTAGTACACAGGAAAAATTAATCTCTCTGAACTCAAAAAGGAAAAATGAAATTCGGTTGAATATTCAGCTGAATAGCATCAAATGAAAATAAACCTGCAAACATCTGCAATCCAAGATCAGCTCTGGGAAAAAGATGACAGGCCTGTTATTTCACTCCACTCACTAATTCCACAGAGTTCTCTGTCCCATTGTCATGTTCCTGCCCCTTAAAGACAAATCTCTTGCCTGAAATGAATATATTTAGTGAGACTGTTAAAAATAAATCCTTTCATACAGCCAAGTTTATAATTTTTCAATGAATTATGAAACACATTTATTTCCTCTTACATATCTGCTTATTATGTAGAAAAGTTAATATTTAGCTATATTCCTTTTCACATTGTGTGCCAATCCAGAAACAAACAGCACAACCAAATCAACAGAGAACATGTTAAGACTACAGTAGAATTATAAATGATTCATTTATTGCTGCCTCCACCCCTTTTGTTTTGATAACACATTATGCATTGTGGCCAACCCCCCCCCCCCCCCCCAAACACGTGAAAGTGGAGTGCACTGCACTGTTTATATTCCAATTCTTTCTTTCTGGTAAACTACTTTCTTTCAGAAGAAACAATAACTGGTTCAAACCATGATGTCTTCTTACCTTGAATTTAGCTGTTAGCTTTTCCGTCGCTTCCTGCTCCGTTCTCAGGTCGGCCATCATCTTCTCCTTCTCATCCAGGAGACGCTGCTTCTCCTCAGCGACTAGGCTTCGGTCGTCCCTTATGGCAGCTTTCTCCAGCTCCAGCTTCTCCTCCTGCTCCTTCATGTACTCTTCCATGTCCTTCTCCATGCTGTCTGTCTCGATCTCCTCTTCCCCATCCCCATCCATCGCCTCCTCCCCATCCATGCTCCTCCTCAGCCTCCGGCTGTTGCGCCTTCGCTTCTTGGTCAGCATGCCCTTCTTGTCCAGCTGGGCCTTCAGCCTGGCTATCTCTTCCTGGAACTCCCGGAGAAGGGCATCCTTAGGGTCCTCATTGACCCGTGGCTTGTTCTTGATGTTCTTGGCCCGGTTGGCGTACCTGAGTGTGGTCAGGGTCTCCTCATAGCTTGAGGAGGCGGGGCTGAGAGTGGCCACCATGATGGTCTTAGCGTTGCCCCCCAAGGAGTCCTGAAGCAGCCGCGTGAGCTTTGAGTCCCTGTAGGGGATGTGGGTGCTCTTTCCATCCACCAAGGCGGAGATGACATTGCCCAGGGCGGAGAGGGACAGGTTAATCTTGGTGGCCTCCTTAAGTCGCTCCCCCTGCACCCCCGTCTTGCTCTGCCTCTCGCTACCGGCCAGATCCACCAGGTTGAGCTTCCCAACACGGATGTGGTTCTCACCGTCGAGGCCCATCTCGCTGCACTCTACCGTGATTACGAAAATAGCGTGTGACCTGGAGCTGTGCTCATTCATGTTGGTGAATCCAATGGACCGGGTCTGGTTGCCCACATTCATGACGTGCTCGATCTCTTTGACATTTTTGGTCACAAAAGAGGAGAGGTCCTTGATGTAAACACCTGACTCTGGATTTTCTTTGAGCTCAAGTTTTTTCGAGTGATCTTTGCATAGGAGATCTCTGATTTCCTCTTGGTAAATTTCCAGATATGATGCCCTGACCAGGTACTGCTGGTTCTGAGATCGAGATATATGTGTGAAAATGTGCTCGAAGGAATTTGGGATGACGCCTCGTTTCTCCGGGTCCTGCCACAAGCCCTGCATGGTGTACGTTTTTCCCGTACCAGTCTGACCGTAGGCGAATATAGTCCCATTGAAGCCAAGTAGCACCGAGTCTATGAGGGGTCTGACAGTCTCGTCGTACAGGTCGCTTTGTTTCGAGCTGGCATCGTAGACGGCATCAAACGTAAACGTTTTAAGCAGCTCCCCCGTAGGTGCCCTCGGGTTCCGTAAGGACACTTGTCCCAATTTTACATCCATATTCACGATGCTCTCGTTGACGGTCGCTTCCTCTCTCCGGTTCAGTGGGCGGCATCTCACCACCACTTTGACCGTTTCGCAATTTTTAATCTTTGACATCTTCGACACTAACGATAAAATTCAAGCTTCCTTCAGATTGAGGAAATTTCGGGAACTGAAGTCATAAAATATAAGGCTGCAAGGCGTCGCTGACAAGCCCGAGCCGCATATGCATCATTACTGCTCTGTCGGAATATGCAGCGCTGTTTAAATGGACAATGGACAGCGTTAAAAGGAGGCGCTGGATAAATGCACGCCGTTATCTAAATGCACCGTTAACCGGCCGGTTCCTGCAGACACCTCCTTTATCCCTCCTGCTATTATCCGTATCCGCGGTCCACCCGGCCGGTCCCTTGGCCGCATGCAGCCGGATGCAAGCTATCTGTGCCGCTCCCGCTGGTGCTGGTACTAGGAGAATACGCTGTCAGCCCCCGTTCTGGACCCAACCCACTGGCACATTACCTCACCGCAGCCCCCACCCAGTATCACTGCGGACGCCGCAAGATGAGCCTGGGATTTGTAGTCGGAGCTGTTTCACTGACACAGCTATTAATGCGGCATGCGTGCATCCTGTACACGAAAGATGAAATGTGACTTGCAATCGTAACGCAGGCTTGTGTCTATTTTAAAACAGTGCGGTCATGTTTATGAATGGGCAGGCGACGTTGTTTTAATAAGATCGTGACATGTTATAACAGTTACAATGTAATTTGCAATGGTCGTTATAAACGGCCACCTAATCGTTGACGTTTGACTGAGTGATTTATGAATTATGACTTTGAGTTTTAGCGATCATAAGCCTATGTTCTTAGTGCAGGGTGGGTGTTGTCCGAGGATGTCTGATGTTTACGTGCAGGGGGCAAAATCACAGTGCTCCGCGGCGTCGCTTTGAGCGCAGCGACCTCTGGCGGCGAGCTGACGATGCGCGACACCTGTGCGCCTGGGGGCGTCGGCGATGCACAGGACAGCGCAAGTTATCACGTTTCACTAGACTCACAATTCATAATTATATCGTGTTAATTATGTAACAACAATAAACTAAGATAAACTATTTTAATACTATTTGAAATTAACTAAAGAAACTTCCTAAACGTCTCTTCCCCCGTGACTATTTATATACTATCCTATTTTAACAGATTTATTTTACTAAGATTGTTTTCCCAGCAACTTGTCTCCCATCTAAATCAGGCAATATATTTATTTGCAAACAATAGTAAAATAACTGACATGATTCACCTGATTGATATATGTGAAATCCCAGGCAAACTGCAGCATTTCACAAAGGATTTACACTGATTCTGTACCAATTAAGCTCTGAGACAACACAGCAGGTAAGGACTGCAACTCATTACAACTTCATATATCTTTGGTTCTGGTCCCAGGAAGAGCTCATCTACAGCAGATACCTACTGTAAAAAGAAATACTCCAGAGTACCCAGCAGTACAAACTGGTCAAAGTAGATCAACAGAAAAGCCACAAAATAGTAGCATTTAAGTACAAACTCATGCAACTTAGGTGGACAGGTCTCTCTAAATTGCCCACTGTGTGGGTCAGTCTGCCCAGTGATGGACTGGCATCTGGTCCAGGGTGTCCTCTGGGTTTCCAGGGACCCTGAACAGGATGATCAGTTATAGAATGTGGATGTACCCTAAGACAGGGTGAGGTGTCACTGCAGAATGATTTTCTGTTGCAGCATTATTACATACTTGGGTTATTGTGGATTTATTTGTGTTTTGACCAATAGAGGGCAATATCGCTTCTACAGCTGTTCAAGTTCACAGACAAATGTATTGAAGGATGAGATGCTTACTTTCGTTCCACCCAGTATGGTTCAGGACACATTTAGAAAATATGAATTTATAGAAAGGGAGAATTATGACTGCAAGGTTCTTCTTAAAATATACCTTTGACATCACATCATTTGAGACAACGTGTAGACAAACGTGCAGTTTGTTGCCGCTTATTTGCCATGCCAAACGAACACAGCAAATATATATCGAAGTTTTAATTACAAATTCCAGTGACTCATTTCATTTCCCAGAGTTGCCATAATTTTGTTTAATATAACAAATGTGAGAGTAGCATAAGTTAATAGTAGCTCACATACATCTGCTTAACTTATTGTAGCATTTGGTAAAAATAGGTACTAATTTGCAACAACCTTCTATATATAACACCTTTGTTTAATTAGTTTGATATCGATGTAATGACATGACCCACATTTTACTCATCCTTAATTACTGTGGCATTAAATTTAAAACAGGTCCGGCCTTTAACAGGTGACTCCTAGAAAATTTATCTAATTTAACATTTGTTAAATTCCCATTGATGGTCCAGATGTTTCTGCTGTTCTTCAGATGGGTATAAGGTGGATATTTTAATAAGCTATTTTTTTAATGTAAGTGTCAAAGGCAAACACGACGCAAGCAGATCCTTCATCAGACAAACGCAATGCAAACACATCCTTCATCAAACGCAATGTAAACACATCCTTCATCAGACAAACACAATGCGACCACATCCTTCATCAGAGAAACGCAATGCAAACACATCCTTCATCAGACAAACGCAATGCAACCACATCCTTCATCAGACAAACGCAATTCAAACACATCCTTTATCTGCAGTGTGTTTATGTTTTTTTCTCTTTTCCAAGAAGTTAGTGTTTTTTCTTTTATCTTTGATACCATGAGTTCTGCCTAGCTCGGGCCAGGGCCACCCTATAGGCATGATAGGTGATCACCTGGGGTGTCATTTGCTTAGCAGACACCAAACCAAAGCGCAAGTGAAAAAAAATTTGAATACCTCTGGTGTCTTCCCATGATATTAGTTATTTACACTAGTTTTAATATTTCATGTGAAATAAACAGTAGCTAGCTAGTTAGCAGCCATATGCTCTGTGCTACCGAAATGTTTTAAATATAAGGTAATTAACCAGTATGGTCCAGTCTCCTAGGGCAGCAGTAAACCCAGGGCCAGCCCTGGTTGGGGCAGTTTGTGGCAACATCTGAGTTCCAGTTGCCCAGACCGAGGCACCAAAAGGCTGTGTGACTAGGATTGGTTCAATACACCAACAGAGTTGTAAAGTGTGAAAGCTGAAACTACTGGTTAGTCATTCAAGTATTAAAATCCTGAAGAAATGAGTAAGTAAGGGTGTATGACTCTTCCAGTAGAGGAACAAAGAAACTGACATTTGAGCTACAGTCTGTGCTGTCATACAGCTCTAAGAATCTTGTTACATCATTCAGACATACCGTATTTCCTCGGGGCTTACCTAGATTATTAAAGTAAACATCATTTTATTTTCTGGTTTGCAATCAGACGTTATAAGGTCAAAGGTTATTCTGCCTTATATATCAGCCTGTTGATTTGACGGAATAATTGATGTAATTCAAACATCCACTTCTGGGTTTACGCTTTCAGATTTTAACGATGGTAAAAAGCACGACCCGCCGCCTGACCTGTTCCAGGTACTCGGCGCTAAGTAAGATGCCTCTTGTCATGGTGAACACGTGAAATTCGGCGTCTTTATCAGGGACGCGCCTGCGCCTCACGGCGCACATAACGCCACCGAGCCAGAGTCAAATCTGTATCTGTCATACAGTCAAAAAACAGGACTTGGGAGCGCCACTGGTCAGTCGACGTTGTAGTAGCGGCCATTTCGGCTCAATCTCGGGCGACCTCCTGTCGCTGCCGAAAGGCTCCGTTAGAACCAACATGGCGGAGACTGTGGCGCAGTTGCATATGGCCTTTTCTATTCAGCCCACAGAACCTTGGCTCGACTTGTGATGGCTGATCATCTTGCGAATCACAGTCAAATGTCACTTTGATGTGCATCGCGGAGAGCCAATAAAAAATTACATAGTTAAGGCTAGGGCGGGGACTAGGCGTGGCATTAAACTAGGGAGTCGCCTTGGTGGGGGAAACTCCGTCCGAAGGCGGCGGTGTCTCCTCGGTGTTTACGTTAAATTCAAAGGACGCGAATTTAACTGTAGCTCCTGATACCGGGCAGAAAACCGTGGGCTGGCATGTCGGGCAGCGCTAGGAATCAGAACTAGCGTGCTAGCCAGCTAGCCGGGTGAAGGAGTAAGTCGGCCAGGGAGGAGGGGGGCGCCATTTTGTCCCAGCAGTACGTGAGAGAAGCTGGGAAAGGGAGACGCCGCTGGGTGAGAAATACGGCCTCAGGCCCGGCTCCACTTCGGGAAAGCGCATCAGTCAGAGGGACCCCGGCACCGCCTGGCCACCAGGGCGGCCCGGCTGATCGTAACGCGCAGCGTCGGCCCCCACACACACGCCAGCTCGGCGTCTTCGCCTGCTCCCCGAACCGGCTCCTTGTGGCTTCGCGACCGAAGGCTCCATGGCGAAGAAAACGTACGACCTGCTGTTCAAGCTGCTGCTGATCGGAGACTCGGGCGTGGGCAAGACCTGCGTACTGTTCCGCTTCTCCGACGATGCCTTCAACACCACCTTCATATCCACCATAGGTGAGACTCCGGACGGCCGCCCGAGAAGAGCGAAAGCGAGCTGGCGGAAGGCGAGGTATCCGTGCGAGTTCAGCGCTGCCTCGGGCAGCAGGCCCATAAAGGCTGCCTTATACATGTCTTACAATAAATGCGTAAACTTTTGTCGGCTTCTTGGGTCGCACCGCCTAGCGGCCCGTCCGGCCCGGCCTGGTAAAAATTAATCTGCTTCGCCCTGGGTGGCTCCAGCGCCGCCTAACTAGTTTGATAACTAGCAGTGTTGATAGTTATTATGGGTTAACTACAGCATGCTTATGCGAGGAGGGGAAGATCTACCCAGGGTTTCAGTGTCTTTTGGTGACGGGTGGCCTGGCCCGGTAAGAGGCATTCGGCTCCTTTACTGGCCTCTTTATAAGCTTGTCTTATGGGCGGGTGTCGGCCGTGTCGAATGCTGCTTTGACATGTATGTGCATTACATTGTGCCGGGACTCCATAGCCCAAATGGACCTGTGTCGGGCCGGGCTGCGCATGCGCGGGGGTGTTCTTAAGCGCCGTGTCGGGAGCCGGTGAGCCGAGGCAGATATTTGGGAATTTAAAACGTTTAAATCACTTGGGCGGTGATCACTACAAAATGTACATAAGAAGGGTGCAGTAGGAGTAACTCAGGCCGATGGCCGATGACATGGATGTGCACACATTGTAATATACGCATGTGCTTCGGGTTAGTCCAGGAATTAGCTGGAAGTATGGTGTCATTTTCACCAGCATTTAATGGAAGTTCGTAGTTCCGCTCCGGATTCGTTATTTTATTAGCAGTCTCAACAGTAATATCTTTCCTGTATGTTTGGTTATTTTCAATGTCGCCTTGTTTTGCTTTGTGTAAATAAGTGATTAGTGTTAAATTTTAATAAGCATTATGAAGAGATGTGGATTAAATGTGGAATTTGGGATTTTTCCCGGTCATTAATTTATGTCCCTGTATTGCAACTTTTCTGAATCGTGTTGGATTTGTGAAAACCATGTTCAAAAACGAATGGGTCGAAAATGTGTTTGGATTGTATCTGATAGCCTTTGTTTGGGAATTTGCATTCCAGTCAATAGACATTTTCCAGGATGTGTTTTTATGTTCAGTATGAGTGTGGTTCTGACATGAACTGAGGCTGTTTAGGGTTGCTGTATTTCCAAATAAACAGAATCGTTCTATAGACACGGATTACGGCACACCATTCCTCCCCATGTGATATAGTTGGTTATAAAGGTTTGTAAGGCATGTTTACATATCAAGATAATTACTGGAATATGCTGCAGATCTGATAACCATAAGGGTTATAATTAAGAACTTGTCTGAATTACACAAGTAGTCAGTTGTCTGTGAGCATTCTTGCCTTTTAGAAGGGGGATTTTGTGTAGGTTTTGTAGCAGGTACTTGTCCTGGGAAATGCTCTGACATTCACTGTTACACTCAAACTTGATAGTCAGTGTCAGCTGCTTATACAGCAGTCGTGTCTCACAGCATATATAGAAGGCTGCTCAGAGTCTTAAAATACTTAACCAGAAAGTCCCTCTTCCAGGATTCAGGCATAGGTGAAGTCTATGGAGGGGACATCTGTTTCAAACTCTCCACTTAAGGAGTCTCCTGTTTACATTATTTCCTATTACTTTGAGTAATATTTTTTATACAGATAATTTGAACAGATCAACATTGATAAATACAGCGATGACACCCACGGTGATAACACCTACCTCATGCTTTTATAGCACTTTAGGGTTTGCACAGAGAAGCTTCTTCAATTATAGAAATATGATGATTTGAGAAAAAGCTATCAATATCACAGCCCATAGTTACTACTATAAAGAGTATTATGAAATGTGAAACCTGTGTAGCTTGCATTGTCTAATCCTGATAGCTTTTCAGTTAAAGCCGCTACTGCAAGTTCTGACTCAGTCTCTGCCACATTGTAAGAAGGGCATTCTGTACTGCTGAAAAGAGTGGGGAACAATCTGGTTATTTTGCCTCTTCAGGCATTTCTTAGCTCCTGATGGTATTGTCTAGTTTTAGGACTTGTGCATTGACTTAGCCTAATTCATATTGGTATGGTCCAGTCATGTATCTCATGCATACTGACTCATAGCTGCATGTGGTTATGAAATGCAGAACCTGTTCTACCTGTTTCAAATACACGTGAAACTCCGTAAATATCCAAACTTTTGCTGATGTTACATTTCTTATTCTTGATCATTTTAATATTTTATTTCTGGTATCTTGCTAATGTCACACATTTTGACGACACAGTAAGTTAAGATGGTTTAAATTTACGTTTTTGCTATAAGACTGAAAATCTGAAAAGATTAATTGTCTATTCCTACTTGTACTGGTATGCTCAAGCTTGAGTTCGGCTCTCCTCTTTGGGAGTTGCTCTGTAATAGCGACTTTGCATTTTGGTCAGATGGTGAACTGATCAGTGTTTGGTTTGTTTTGTTATGCATGCAAGCATCGAAACACCCCATTTCGACATTCTTCAAGTGGTCAAGATGTCTTAATACATCTTTATAATGCAGCTTCTAAAGAGTCATTAATTTTTTAATCTACTGTGCATGTGACCATATGGCATTCAAGAGATTGAGTAAATTTAGTCACTGCTAAAAAAATCTACTTTTTGTGTTCTTTCAGTTGCTATTCCCCTCTTTAGCGAAGGTCAGACACGTATAGAAGTGTTGTCACTCTCTCGAATATGAAAAATCGAGATTGATGCTACAGGAAATTAAGTCTATAGTTCTGTCATGTTTTTCTTGTTCCAGAGGCAGCTTCTCCCTTTGTATAGAAACTGGTTTAATTAGCCACTGTTGTAGTCAGAGGAGAAGGTGAGGAGGAAACATGCTGTACATTTCCCAATTCCTCTCTTTGGAAGATTGATTATCTGAACAGGAGCAAGACACCAGGCTTCCTTGCTTCTTTGCCTGGTGTCTTGCCAAGGCAGTTCTGATTCATCCAAGCGACAGGCATGTAAGAGCTGGGAATGTTTCTCTGCTCACCTCCTGCGTGTCCGATCACGCTGCCATCTCTGCCAATATGAGTTTCCATTCGTATGTGTGCTCTTGGTGAGGTCACTCTGAATGCTGGGCAGGTTCTTGTGAAGTGTTATAGACAGCTGTTACGCACCAAAAAGAACCAACCGGCTAATCTATTACACGCCTTGGCTTCTTTTCTAAGCAGGCTTCATTCTCTGCAAAGATGAGTCTTCTTTCTCAAGTCACTCTTTGTTTTAGTTGTCCCACCATTGTCTGCAGGGTCCATAACATTTTTCTGTAATGTCAAAGAAATATTCTGGTAAGACAAACTGGACCCATTTTCAGCCTGTCTGCCTGGGTGTGGCATAAAATATATCCGCTCTCATGGCAAGTTACAGCGAAAGATAATGACTCAGGTCTTGGCAAACTAATCTATCCATTGTCTCCAAGAAGCCGCACCTAAACCACAGCTGGTTATACTGTGAGACATGGGATTTCACATGTCATGTTTAAGTGCTGAACTCACAGTTCATACTCCGATCTATGAAGTCATTTTCTTCTACTCGTTGCCTCGAAGTAGTGTCCTGTTTGGGGATACTCGGAAATGCTGCGTTTTGTTGTTGTAGATCAGATCAGAAGGCCGTGTCCTAAATAAATGGAATGAATCATACGTGGCGTTTTGTACACAAAGCACGCTAGCTATTGAGCAGGCTAGTTTCCATGCTTCAAGCTTCAGTGGGCTTGCTCCTTCTGTCGTGTTATTGCAGCCGGACACTTCCATAATCTGGAATGTGACGTCCATTCTGGGGGTCTGACTTCAGAGTGTTATTTGTGGGGCATTTTACATTCTCATTTATCTGCCACTTTTTTCAGGCATGTTTTGCCAATCATTAAATTCTCTTTAGTAAATATTATTTTTGGTAACTGTTTTAATAACGTAATTATTTGATAAATAACATTCTGTTATTCCACTGCTTGTCCTGGACAAACCTTTGTTCTGTGATGCTTCTAGTATTGATACACATCAATCTTTTCATTCATTGTGTACTTGGGTGTAACGTGCAGGTCAATCTTTGTCAAATCCTGTATCTGGGTGTGAGGCCCATTCCCATAGTCGGTAATGTTCCAGAAGTCCTTCGTTTATCAAACTGGCTCCATTCAGGCCTAACAATCGGTCCCTGTTTGAAAGCTAAGCTACACTGAGAATCGAGGGTCTGGTCACTCACTGCAGCCAGCAAGATGAGTTTTCTGTTGACAGCATAAAATAAATAAAAAAGTAAAGAATTTGAACTGGTTAGTGTGATGTCAACTCTTGGATGTTTGAGGGTTTAATGTATTTGATTTTCAAAAGGTTTTTCGTATTAGGATATTCAGTAATATCTCCAAATAGTTTGGTTATTGATGAGTAAACTGGCTTACTGCACTGTACAGTGATTTATTTCGGCACTTTGCCATTACCTTCCCACACATATGAAAATCTAATTTAATATTGAAAATCTAATTTAAGATTTTAAAAAAAAGTTCTGATTTAAGCATGTTTTCATTCATTTATTTATTTATTACTTTTTGGCAGATTCTTTCATCAGGGCAGAGTGGAGGCTCTGAGGTTATGAATCCCTGTTAGCAATCGGAAGTGGGTATGATATTAATCTACATCCAGCTAGGAGGTCCTCCAACTTACAGGGAAAGACTTGTGGGTTGGTGGCAGGACTGGCACTCCAGCCACTGGGGGGGGGAACTCGCACTGGTCCATTCAGACAAGTGTGGTGCTGGGGTATCACACGCCATATGGCTGCAGTCAGGTTCTCATCCCTGAGGTGGTTTGTTGTGTGGTGGAAGCAGCAACACACTGTAATCGGTACATGTTCCTTACCTCTCTTTTATACAAAAAATAATTGGGGTGAAGGGGCCTTGCTCATGGGCTGAACGGTGAAATCACTCTACTGACCACGGGATTTGAACTGGTGACCTTCTGAGCTCTAGAACAGCAGCCTAACCATCTAAGCCACAGGCTGCCTTTTAGTGTTATTGGCCACAGACCTTTCTGGGTTTTGTTCAGATTTGTACTAGTTTTCTTGTTGCTCCAGTATGCCAGGCAGCGTAAAGACCATTCTTATTTAAGAAATGTTCCCCATAAGCCATCCTTTGTTTAAAAAAAAAAAGGGGGGGGGGCTTTTAAAACTGAATGGGACTGCTGATGGAGGGGAAGAGCACCTCCCACCGTTGAATCTGACAACGTACATGGAGAGGTTGAATTTTTTATTTTTTTTTAAGCAATGAGTCCCCATGAGTGACATGCTTCTGATCAGCATATTGGTTCAGATCCTTCATAGTTGTCTTACTTTTCTTTTGTAGGAATTGATTTCAAGATAAAAACTGTTGAACTACAAGGAAAGAAGATCAAACTGCAGATTTGGTGAGTATCCAGTGTTTAGATGTGGGGAGGGGGGGGGGCATTTTTAATCATGGCTAACACTCAAGATGATGGTAACGATCACTGTATCACAAAGTGTAGTTTGATGAATAGTAAGCAAACATGATGTGTACATATAACTAGAGATGCACCGATACCGATATTCGGATCGGTATAGGCGCCGATCCAGACCTATTTGACGGATCGAGTATCGGCCATGCGTGACCGATCCACGTCCTATACTTACTTATTTAGTTTTTGGCAATCAATCACAGGACAGCTCTTTCCCATTTTACATGTGTTTTTTTGCGGCATTCAAATCGAACGCTATCGCTGCCCCTCAGTCTTTTTTGCTACTCAGTGGGTGTGAGTACAGTGACTTCCCCCTGCTCTGACGTCATGCACATACCCTTCGCAGTACGAGGAGCGTAAGATAGGATGTGACGATCTGGGAGTATTTTACGCTTTTAACAGAAACCAGTAGCAGAGCGATTTGCAATCTATGTAAAATTAAGTTTTACGGTAAGAATAGCGTTTAATTGACAATCCCATTTAACAAAGCGCAGGCAACTGCGAGACAAAACAAAGCAATGGATGATGTGGGAGTCGCTAACCTGGACTGTCCTGCGAACTCGCTGCAGCTTGTGGTACAGGAGGGGCTGCCATCGCAACAAAAGTGTAACTGCGCTGACGCCAAAGGGAGAAAAACTGTGTTCAAATTTTAAGCATTCGCCACTTGTGTATACTTGCTTTGAAGATATTCATATCGAACTGCAAATGCCTCAAAAACGCTTAAAACAAACGAGGTGGAACAGTATGTATGTTTGTAGTTGCCTAATTAAATATTTTTTGTCATACATTTTTTCCATCTGTATTTACTAGCTTAAAAAAAATTACATAAAGTATAACAAGGTAATAAGAGCTGTTGTATCGGAATCTGTATCGGTATCAGCAGTTCTGTATCGGAATCGGATTGGAACTGAAAAATTGTGGATCGCCCATCTCTACATATAACCATAAAAACAATTTCCATTGTACACTGCATTGGCACAGAAAGTGTTGGGGCTTAAACCCCTGCACACACGTATGAACATTGGGGTGTTTGTTTCTCCCTCAAACCCCTGTGCTACAGGGATACTGCAGGACAGGAGCGGTTCCACACCATCACCACATCCTACTACCGGGGTGCCATGGGAATCATGCTCGTGTATGACATCACCAACGCCAAGAGCTTTGAGAACATCAGCAAGTGGCTCCGGAACATTGACGAGGTAGGATGTGCATTCCCGCGCGTGTGTGCGCGCCCATGATGCAGGGCAGGGAGAGGGACGTGGTTTAGACGTGAACGTTTCTTCGAGTATGTCATACCTAAAGGGTTAACCTTTTCCAGCATGCAAATGAAGACGTGGAGAGGATGCTGCTAGGCAACAAGTGTGACATGGAGGACAAGCGGGTGGTGGCCAAGACAAAGGGAGAGCAGGTCAGTCCTGCTTTGTGCCAGATGCTTCCGATGGGTGGCCTTTAGTGCTGCTAGGAACTGGGATGGATTCTGACCATTAAGCATGCACACACTGGTCCATTCACTTCCCTGCCCTAGATATGCCTATATGGAACATCTTTCTGGCTTGGTTTCCTCTGGTACCTTGGTTTTGCTGCTGTGGAATGTATATCATTCTGGTGTCATCAGTATCAAAAACTGTAATAAATGAATTAAACAATTTAACTTTTTTTTTTTTTAATTTTACTGAGCCACTGTAGTTTAAGATTTTGCATATAACATTCAGTTAATCTTGGAATTATCTATATTTTACCCCCTCTGTATTTCCACTGATTGGTGAGTCTGAATTCCATTACTATGTGTAGCTTTGTCATTGGCTGGTGTGTATATCACCACCACTCTGATTGGATGAGCAGATAGGCTGCACTTGAGTGGATCTAAAAATGGAACTGATGATGTCAAAACTTAACTGAAATGTTAATGGGGAACCTGTAGTAGTAGGATGCTGATGCTTAAGGACCTATGACTTATTCTCTTTCGCTCGTCTCTTTCAGATCGCAACAGAACATGGCATTAGGTTTTTTGAAACGAGCGCCAAGGCTAACATCAACATCGAGAAGGCATTCCTCACGTTAGCGGAAGACATACTTAGAAAGGTGGGTCTTACAGCATGGGCAAACACAACCCCTAGGGGTCACAGATTAATAGACAGGCTGCCCATGTGAAACCCAAGGCTATAAGGAGCTTCGGCCTTTCATTGTCTGATAGATGCCGTTGCGTGTCAGTTCACGGAAAAGTACCCCGAATTTTCTCAGGTTTCACATGAGCACTTTTGCCAAATTGTACTTTTGCCAGTTCGCTTCACTGCTCTGTTGTTTTGTTGTTTGTTTTTGTTTAACTATTCCCCCTCCGGTTTGTCTTGCAGACGCCTGTCAAAGAGCCCAACAGTGAAAATGTAGATATCAGCAGTGGGAGTGGTGTCACAGGATGGAAGAGCAGATGCTGCAGTTGAATGTCCTCTCCTCCCTCCCCCCCACTCTCTCTCTTGAACCACTGCATCTGTCTAAATCTAACACCTTGGCATTTCTCCCTCTGACCTTTAGACCATCCTTCTCTTCTGTTCATGACTGCTTGTTGCTGACAATATAACTTTTATTTCAAAAATGTATAAAAAGAAATCATGTCCAGTTTGTCATTTATTTTAAAGGTTTCAAGTCACTCACCACTACATTATTGTTCTCATTATTTTTATATTAGTCTGAACTCAACCTCAAGGCCTGTTAAATCTGCAAGGAGCGGTCAGGATAAAACAAGAAAA
The DNA here is from genome assembly GCF_048594095.1 of Paramormyrops kingsleyae. Lineage (NCBI taxonomy): Eukaryota > Metazoa > Chordata > Actinopteri > Osteoglossiformes > Mormyridae > Paramormyrops > Paramormyrops kingsleyae. The sequence goes on from NC_132815.1 coordinate 15,220,626, forward strand.
CAAATGTAGAATTTAACTATTTTGTACGATAGTGGGTTTTTGTTTATACGTATTAACTACTTGGTCACGAACTTGCATACACAGGCGAGGAAGCGATGAGGAGAATGTCTGTAGATCTTGCTTGACCTTTGATGGGTGGGATGTATTTTGTCCTGTGCCTTAAATGGAGTAGAGCAAGTCACCTGTAGAGGGAGCCTCTTGCATCACACGCCTATGGTTAGTCTCGTAACTGTTGCTTTCTCCTCCATGGACCTGTCAATGTGGGAAAGTTGTAAGGAAGGGATGCAGAAAGGTTCGAGTTTCTTTTACTGGGTCTGTACAGACTGCCTCCCACCCTTTTTAACCAGTGGCTAAATTTCTTACAATTTGTTTTTTTTTCTTTTCTTTTTTTTTTTGTTCTTGAGGGTATTTTGCATGGAAGTGTTTTATTTCACATTGGTTGATGTGTGACTCAATAGTATTAAAGTCTTAGACCCAAGTGGAAACCAAATATGATGCCCAGAGCTGTTCAGCATGTTCTCTTACAGATATGGATTTCCACGTCATTTTAGGAGTTCCTTTAAGTCTGATGGGTAATGCAGTTAAGGAAGCTATGCAGAACCAACAGACATCTTACAGTGTTGAGAGAAAATTCTAGTAGGACTCTTTGTGTTTGGTTCTGTGCTGGGTGCTGGTTCAATTTATGCCTGTTAAATCCCTAAAAGGGCTTTATGCCCAAGCTGGGAAATTGGAACTACTCACTCATCTGTGTAATGTAAGCATTGCATTTGGGCCAGTTGCCCTAATGAAAGGGCTGAAGTGATCTCAGCCTTTGTGAGCACTGCAGAGCAACTTTGGTTCTGTAACAGGTTTTCTTTAGTGTGGGATTCCCGTTCCTTACACGGCCCGCAGCTCCGGTCTCTATCCCGCCTTCCATGGGCATAAAGGCATACGAGTGTCACATGACAGTGTCTGCTGAGGGAGGAGCAACCGGCAGGAGTTTGCTGGTCGGTTTGTCCGTTTTGATTTTATTTCTGAGATGAGTAAATAATAAATAAATAAAAAACAGTATTTGTCTTAGTGTTGCTGTTGGGTTCAAGTCTAAGGGACTACTCACCTGCCCGTTATTCAGGTTAAGTCAGACCTTAAATGTTTTATTTATTTGTTAATCAAACCTTGACAAAGCCTTAAAGAATCTTTTTAAATGTCTGATGTATGCTAAGTTTGCTTTCGTTTGTTAGGCTCCTCCATGTGGGTCAAATTATTAGGGGAAATATTTACCAGGTGAGTACAGAGAACTGTGCAAATACAGGGATGTTATGGATGGGTAAAAGTGAACCCACAACACTTATGAATCTGTTCCATAAAAGCATGGAAAGCTGATAACGCGATAGTGATCTTAGCCAGTTATCCAGTGCAGGGTATGGAAAATGGATGGTTAAAGGGACATTTTGCTTTTTTGATGCCTGTATGCACAATGAAAATGGGAGAAATCAAGGGAACGTGATTGACATGCCTTTGAAAGGAGGTGGTGGGATCAACATGGCAGGTCTGTTCTGTCCTGTTCTCTCAAGACGTCACCGGCAACCAACTTCCATATCATACAACTTTAACTGATAGTCAATTAAAACTAGGCAAATTTCCAAATGTTCTTTTAGATTGATCTATCCCCTTAACCCCCCTTGTTTCATGTTCTTAGTATCCTGCTCATTATTTGCTGTATTTTACTAAAATACCAGAAGAGTGAATTTGACATTGACATGTGGTGTTAACATTGCTTCCATATTTCTGACTTCAATAAAAACTCACTTTGTACAGTAACAGCACTGGTCTGGATGGGGGGGGGGTGCTATGTTTGGGCTAGATGCCCGCGTGGAAGAAGCTGAAGCTGAGGCTATTCAAATGAACTGGTAATAGGCACATTATGTGCAGCAGAATGATGCTCGCCCCCTGCTGGCTGACTTCTGTTCTCCAGGTGTTATTCTCGCTATGTCCAGCAGAGGATGCTAAATATTCAAGATGATAACTGATACGGTTATAACCAGGACTCTGGACTGTAATGATAGTGATCTACTCATCTAGTTATTTGGTGAAGAATTTTGACTGTTTAGATAATGAGCACGTCTGTATGAATGAAATGTGAAGGGTTACTATCCGATGTGAAATATTCTGTTACCAAGTATAAATCTTTAAATTGAGAATTAAAATTTGTCATCTTCCTGAATACTACATCAAAACCCAAGAAATCTGGCTTGCAGGCAGAATGGCTGTTTGTTACATTTACAAGGGGCCATCTTGGCATCTGTGAAGCTAGGCTGAGCTTCCAGTGAGTGAGCAAGGAAAAGTACAAGTCAGCACTGGAGCAAGAGCCATACAGTACAGGAGCAAAATGGTGAGAAACAAATATGGAATATGCAAGACATCAGCTGGGGACTCGGATAAGAGACCAGTGGTTGGACGACCTACCTGAGGTGTTCCTGGGTCAGATGACTTTTCTTGAAGGTCGAGAGGGATTCTGATGATCAGATCAGTTAATCTGTTCACTTTGTCAGTGTGGGGCAACAGGGGGCAGCATGAGGCCCAGTGGGCTAAGCCTCCGTGCTTATGATTGGAAGGTTGCTGGATTGAACCCGGCCTTGGCAAATCTGAGGCTCCTTGAGCAAGGCCCTTAACCCCCAGCTCCCTGGGTGCTGCCATGGGTGGCTACCCTTGGTGGGCAGCTTTCTCTCACCTACAGAGAGCAAGCTGGTGCAGGTGTAAAGAACTTCAACATGGGGATCAATAAAGTATCTTTAAAAATAGTGTATTTTCATTTCACAGAAGTATGAATGTTAGCTGAACCAACACTTGGCTAGAATGGACTTGCTTTACAAAGCACCAGTTAGTGGTAGCATCTGTGTTTGTAGTCTGCACATGAATGCCACTGATTATGGGTTCTTCTTACCTTGTGTTAGCCCAGCGTTATGTTTTAGAAGGACAGTCGGAAGCGGCTCCTTGCTGGCCTGCTAATCTGAAGAGTGCCGGATCAGCCTGACCCATCAGAGTGGTTCATTCACAAACACAAACGGTCTCTGATGCATATCTACAGTATTCGAAGCTTTGCTGCCGTTTTACATGGGTGTGGTTGGCTGCCAGCTAACCTCAGCTATAAAGCAAAAGGGTATTTATCTGGTAAATATTAATTTAAGCACCACTCATACATTAACATTGCTTTTCAGTTACAATAATAATAGTAATCCAGCCATGCCCAGCGCGTAATTAAAAATAATTTGCCGAATATCATTGTTCTTTGTTAAACAGACCTGTACAATTGTGTACGAAGGAACATAAATTTATAAAGCATGCTCTGGGAACGAACCCTGTACCTGCGAGGGGGACTGAATAATTAACTTACCTAATTTAGAGTCACGTCATGGCCGGCGCTTGAAGGCCGTGTACTATACGGCCATGTACTATACATTGTACTGGACAGGCTGTGCAGAAATCTTTAGGAAAACACCTGCCTGATGCTTTACACTAACACACACACACACACACACACACATATCATCGCGTTGCCGTACTTCCTCGTGGCAGTAGGCCTACAAATACACCGTATCTTCATCCAGACCCGAGACTACGTTTGAAGCAAGATAAGCCCCAGTCAAGTGGGGAAATAACGTGAAATAAACGTATTAATTTTTAAAGGTGTATCACGAAAACTTTGGGTTATAACCAGGATATACAAATCCATGAAAGAAACTTCAGCGAAATACAGATACTAAAACCATACAGTGAAGTACGGCTTGCGGCATGTTTCAGCTTTTAAGTCCTTCATCTGGCTCGGCTGATGTGAGCATCACCAACGCTTGACATAACGACTTGTAAACTTCAGCAGGCTGACTGGGTCTCAACGCACAAGCAGCCATTTTAACAGAAATTAGAGAATTGAAGAGCTCCCAGGCTGAGTCCCCGGAGCCCATCGCGGCCGGGATGCTGATTTGCCGTCTGTGGATCAGGGTGGTGCTGCATGCCATGCTGACAGCTTCTGGGAGGAGGTGCTGCTACTGACACATCCCTGGGGGCGAGGGATCCCATCCACCTCTCAACATGGCGAAACCTGGAGGCAGCCCCGCAGAAAAGCAGCGGCTCCCCGCCATGGTGCTGTCCGTCGGGCGTCCGTAGCGTTTATGATGCTGGAAGATGGACAAGTTTTCGGCGAGCATTTCCGAGATCTCCTGGAGCTCGGTGTCCTTGCCTCTGGATGTGGTGGTCGGCAAATTCAGGCTGCCGACACTGGTGCGACTGAGCCAAGGTAAGCGATTAAATCTGCAAGTTAACTTTTCCTATGAGCGTGTTTACTTATTATGGCAAAAAGAAGATCTGCAAGGTCTGCTCCAACGGCAAGTCACATGAAAAGTACACGGTGATCCAAGGTACCCAAACCCGCAGAAAAAACATGCTCAAATTTCTACCCATTTTTAATACTAGAACTCTTACTCATTTTGTTTGTTTTTCCGAATTATATTTGGGTACTCTGTACATCAATCAGTGCGCGCTACGTTTACGTTTACGTTGTCTTTGCATTTTGTTTTGCACTAAATGTGTGTGCTCTGCGTACCTTTGCTGTTGTATGCACAAGTATTTCCTCCTGGGATCAATAAAGTTTATCTGATGTAATCTAAATATATTAATCAGCTATAACGGATGGCAAGCGCCGTGTGTAAGATTGATGTGTAGGAAACTGCGAGCTTTTGCTTTCTGTGTTTATCTGACCATGAAGGTGAAGTAACTTGCACATATCCTTCGTACTAAGCATCAGCTGCTTCGGCTTTTCTGCCTGACAAAACGCTTATTTCGGACTTGGCAAATAAAGGTGACAAAGTATCTGTTGTATTCCTAAAGTGATCCGCAGCCATTCACATGCTAATTTTGTAATCAGCAACCGAGTGTCTTGAATACTAAGAAGTGTGGGGGAGGACTCGTCTAAGTTTGGGAGACAAAATAATGGCCGGTCACATGAAATAAACGCGCTCGGTGCAGCGGCGCCCGGTCTGCTTAGACGCACCGATCACCATAAAAACACCGAAGTCGGTATTGGCCTTAATTTGTGCGCAAATAAGGCTCCTTAGGCAGAGCAGAAAGTTGGCCGAATCCAGGCGGCTAAGTGGGGTGAAAAAATTATGGTAGGAACTGCTGTGAGACCTACCTGTGTGACTGTGTGTGTGTGTGTGTGTGTGTGTCTGTCTGTCTGTCTGTCTGTTAGTGTGACTGTGTGTGTATGTCTGTTAGTGTGTGTGTGTGTGTGTTTGTGTGTCTATCTGTCTGTTAGTGTGACTGTGTGTGTGTGGTGATGGTGGTCTAGTGGTTAGGACCAAAAGATCACGGGTTCGAGTCCCACCTCTGGCACTACCATCATTGGGTCCCTGAGCAAGACCCTTAACCCAACTTGCTCCAGGGGGACTGTCCCTGAATTTAGAAAATGGAAGTCGCTCTGGATAATGGATTAGAGTGTCCGCTACAAATGTAAATTTATGTGTGGAGTGGTGTGTGGCTTAGCAGTTTAGGAAGTTCTGTTTGTAATCGGAAGGTTGCTGGTTTGGAGCCCAGGGTCAGCAGAGTGATGTCACTGCTGGGCCTATAAGTAAGACCCATGGCACCATTACTCTGGGGACTGTCTGACCCCGCTTTCTCAAATGTGTCGCTTTGGCTCAAAAGTGTCTGCTACGTGTTGTGTGTGTGTGTGTGTTTAATCATCATCCAGAGAAAAGTGCTTTGCAGAGTCACATTACATGCTCTATACACACAGACTTCCTACGTTTGACTAAATCTTAATTACATTCTCCCTTAAGCTGGTTAACCACATTTCATTTTGTTTTCATTGTGGCTATTTGGCGAAAAATATTTAAAAGATAGTGTAGTGTTGCATTGTATAAACTGCTGAACACAAAACACAATACATTTTTATAATTAAACAAAATCGTGGATTCCTAATTTTGTTATTATCAACAGATGGAATGCTAAGAATTATATTGAAAGTGAAATAGTGTTTCATTCAATATTAGCAGTATTTGCTTTCTGGTATATCCATCCATGCATCACTATAACCAGGGGGAACTGGAACCTATCCCAGGAACAAGGGGCACAGGTGGGAACCAAACCTGGGCAGTCACACACACTTTAGACTCACCAATCAACCTGCCCTGCACACTTTTAGACTGTGGGAGGAAACCAGAGCCCCCGGCGGAAACCCACGCATACACGGGGAGAGCGTGCGAACTCCACACAGAAAGGTCCCGGGACCGAACCTAGGACCTTCTTGCTGTAAGGCAGCAGTACTAACCACTGCGCCACTATTCCACCTTTCTGGTATAACTAGCCTTATTAATTTTTAGTTCCTTTTGGATTAAAACATCAGATAAGGAACTTAAATGGGTGTGTGTGTGGTGTAATGGAATGGAAGAAAGGGACAGTTTATGAAAGTTAAAACATATGTTTTGAGAGATTGTAAGAGGTTCCTAAGTAGGTCAGTGAGTATTTGGACAGAGGGCTACCTCAGAGCCCACCAAAGATGGCTGCCATTCCAGATTGTTTTGCTTGGGTGCTAACAGATAGGACCAAACAGTGCACATGCCGGGAATGGCTATCAGTCACTGGTGCTTAAAGTTCATTAAAAACATGGGCAGTCTGAAGATGCCGATATGACTAGACAGGATATCTGAACAATACCTGTAAGTGCAGGTAATGTTCCTACAGACTCAGGTACTGTCACTTTACAACTTATTGTTTTAACCACCATGCCCCCTGCTGTCTATTTATTACAAAGCCTGAATCATTTGGCACTTGACTGCACCACTCAATCATTTTCAAGGAATGACACCTTTTCCAAAAACCACAGGAAACATTCATCTGTCTGCCTGTCCATTGCAGGGTCACCGGGAATATGGGAAACAGATACAGTGGATTTTATAATATATCCTAAACATATTCAGAACATTGTATAATCATAAATGGTGATAACCATACCCAGGCTTCAGCTTTGCAGAGTCACATGTGGTTATGGGTTTGATGCCATGTAACCATTAAGGATTCACTTAATACTTTTTGGGAATAAAAAAATCTCATTAGTGGGTGGCATGGTGGTTAACACTTTTTCCTCGTACCTCTGGGATCAGGGGTTGAGTCTCTGTCCTGGTTCCATGTGTGTGGAGTTTGCATGTTCTCCCCGTGTCATCATGGGGTTTCCTACTGGTACTCCAGTGTCCCCCCACAGTCCAGAAACATGCTGAGGTTAATTGCAGTTACCAAACTGCCTGCTGGTGTACGAGTGTGAGAGACTGGTGTACGAGTGTGAGAGACTGGTGTACGAGTGTGAGAGACTGGTGTACGAGTGTGAGAGACTGGTGTACGAGTGTGAGAGACTGGTGCACGAGTGTCAGAGACTGGTGCATGAGTGTGAATGACTGGTGCATGAGTGTGAGTGAGTGGAGTACGAGTGTCAGAGACTGGTGCATGAGTGTGAATGACTGGTGTACGAGTGTCAGTGACTGGTGTACGAGTGTCAGTGACTGGTGTACGAGTGTCAGTGACTGGTGTACGAGTGTCAGTGACTGGTGCACGAGTGTGAGAGACTGGTGCATGAGTGTGAGAGACTGGTGCATGAGTGTGAGAGACTGGTGCATGAGTGTGAGAGACTGGTGCATGAGTGTGAGAGACTGGTGCATGAGTGTGAGAGACTGGTGCATGAGTGTGAGAGACTGGTGCATGAGTGTGAGAATGGGGATGGTGCCCCATCCTCGGTTGGTCCCTGTCTTGCACCCGTAGCCACCAGGACTCTGAATAGGATAAGCAGTTACAGAAAATGGATGGATGGAAATCTTGTTATGAAAATTTATTTTTAATCAAGTTTATTCAATCGCATTCACATTTTGTCTGTTGAAAGCAGTTGTTACTATTTTTATAATGGTTATAAAATCCTCCAACCTCATGGAGTTTCCTGTTGCCAAATTGGGGGCACTTACTGACAGTATGTGTGTGTGTGTGTGTGTGTGTCTGTCTGTCTCTGGGAGTGTGTGTGTGTGTGTCTGTGGGTACCAGGGTTTGTATTTTAGTATTAGAACCTGTTACTTTTTAGCTCCTGGGGATTTTTCAGGTCCCCACAACATAAACCTCAATTTTATTAAAATCCAAGAATGCAATCAAAAAACTAAAATATGCAAAAGTCTTGTATTTTATTTGGTTACTTATAGTTAAGTTTAGGGCTGGGTAGGGGTTAAGGTTATCATAGTTAGGATTAGGGTTATGCCCATGGAAATGAATGGAGAGTCCCCACAATGATAGGAATGTGCGCGTATTTATTTCCCTTACCTGGCGCAGGTGAGTCCTGTGACAGACACAGGCTGGTACCAGCCCCAGGCCAAAGTCATTAAGTGCTTTTTTGATGCTTGGGCCAGCCTGCTTTCAGAGTTTCTTTTAAGTGTTTTTGCAGCATTAAATCATCCAGCCTTGCGTTTCATCTGAGACATTTGTTCCTCTTTAAAACACGGCTTTAGGCAGAACAGCCACCAGTGAGCTGCAAAGGGCTAAATCCCTGTTCATGGACCTTAACTATAGAGCAGGGACCATGTTCCCTCAGAGGCCTCACAGGTGAGGCTGCCTTTGCTGACAGGCCTCTGATTATCCGGCCGGCTGAGTGCCTGTGGGAATTTTTACAGTTTTATTTATTTAGCCGACACTTTTATCAAAATCATCGTACATTTTTGCAGAGCAGGGTGAGTCAGTTCCTGGAGTGACTGGGGGTTAGGGACCTTGCAGAAGCGCCCAACAATGAAACCGGTGAAATCCCACTCTGCCGACCATGGGACTTGAACCGATGACCTTCCAATCACAGCCACTGAGCCACACCCCCCTCCCCCTGTGTAAAATAGAAGCCCCCCCGGTGTATCTTTACTAAGGCTGCGACTGGCATTATCTCTGCCTCTGCTGTCTCCTCACACACGGGGGCTGCGTGTAAAACGGCTGCCGCTCTGAGTAATTATGCGATGCGCAGAGCTGTATTAGGGGCTGCCATGCGGATCAGGAGGGGCTGGCGGATCAGCTTGGGGGGGTGAGGCATGTACATGAAAGCTGTGTAATTACTGGGGCTGAGCAGAGTCGCCTTATGGTAGCATCACACAATCCCCCCCCCTCCCCCCACCACCCCAAACAATCCCATTGCCCCCACAGCCCCCATGTGACATGCTGCTGTCACAGCGGTCAGGCATGAAAAAGGGGGAAGTCCCTCCATTCTGCCGCACGACGCACTGGCACCTCAGCCCCCCCGCTCTCGGCCCTTTTGATAATCGAAACTTTATTGATCCCCGTGGGGAAATTGTCTTTACGCCTCCCTGAACTCGTTCTTTCTTGTAGAGTAAGTTGTCCACAAAGGGCAGCCACCCGTAGCGGCGCCCAGGGAGCTGGGGGTTAAGGGCCTTGCTCAAAGACCCGCAGACATGCCCCCCCGGTCTTCTTTCCCTCTGCCCTTGGCCCATTGGCCCTTCCCTCCCCTACTTCGCCCCTCCACCTCCCCCCCCCGGCCCTTTCCCCCACCCTTCCCGGCCTTCCCCCCCCGCCCTCGGCCCATCCCCTCCCCGCCAGCGCACTGGCTGGAACGCAGCACGGCCCACAGGCTATAGAGAGCGAGGGCGGCTCCGGCCAGCTGGACCGCATGCAGTGCTCCACACCCACATGCAGCACTGAAGCATGTTCCAGGCATGTCCTGCGGGAGCACAGGGCGCCAAAACATGTCTGACACATGTGGATTGCATGGTAATGACAGCCGGGGCAGCAGCTGACTGGGACCTTAATTCCAGAACTTTCCATAAGAACTGAATTTATGTCTGAAGAGTGACACATAAGTAATTAAATAAACACGTAAATTGACGCGGTGTTATCTGGTCTATTGCTGAGTGCAGTGCGGATCACACGTGTCTGAGGGGAGATTCATCCCCAGAGAGGCAGAGTCCGGGGGGGTTAGGGGTTAGGATTCTCTTCAGGTGCCTGACTTCATTGGCGAGGAAAGACCATCTAAGCTGCTGCTTAACTCGTGTCCTTCCTTTTTTCGGGGTGTACTTCTCCTTTTTTGTACAGGCACAGAGCTCATTAAAATAGATATAATTCATAGGTGTGTCTCTCTCTGTGTCTCTGTGTTTGTTTGTGTGTCTCTGTGTCTGTCTCTTTGTCTGCATATCTCTGTCTCTTTGCTTCTGTGTGTGTGTGTCTGTGTCTCTGTCTGTATTTCACATCCGCTCTCCTCTCTCCTCTTTGCGGTTCATGTTCCCGTTCTCTGCTCGACTCCTTGGCGGTGGTGCTGACGTAATCGCGCGATCAGCCGCGGAAAGCTGCTCCTCGGGCCCCCGTGTCCGCTCACTCTGATTGGCTGCCAGGACGCTGCCCGAGGAGAGCTTGCTGTAAACACCCTTCCCATTCGGCCAGCGCCGTTTCGCGTCGCTCGACCACACGCCGTGCCCCATGGGCTTCCATCTGTGGGGCAGGCGACCCCCCCCCCCCCCCCCCCCGCACTGACGGCCACCCCAGATGGTGCCGGTCGGCAGGCAAACGGGCGTCTGCTATGTTTGCCTCTTGCCAGTGGTGCATCAGTGTGCCGGCGCCCCCTACCTTTTGCTGCATAACCAGTGCTCAGTTTATACCACAAATCGTCAACCTGGCTTTCACAGGTGGTACTTTTTCAGAAACTGTAGCATAAGGATCTAAACATCCATCCATCCATCCATCCAACCATCCATCCATCCATCCATCCATCCTCCAACTGCTTTTCCAGTACAGGGAGACAGTGAGCCTGGAGTGTCCCAGGAGGCAGAGGGCACACCCTGGCAGGATGCCACTCCATCGGCGGGCACACACTAAGGTTAAATCAGATGAACAGCATATTTTTGGAGTGTGGGTGAAAACCCACACAGAAACACGGAGAACATGCAAACCCCACACACACAGTGGGGGGGGGTTATTGTGACCCCCCCACCCCTGGAGGTGTGAGAGCAGGGTGCTACCCATCGCACAGCCTGAATTTAAGCATAATTCACGCAGAAGCCCCTATTAACAATGGATGTTATATCCAACCGTACGTGAAGACAGTGGTCATGACCGTTCCCACTTCTGAGAGCCAAACAGCCTGTGTGTCATTGTCACTCATCCTGAAAGTGTCACCCACTATTGCTTTCATTTATCCAGCATTTTATTTAATTTATATATTTTTTCTGTGTTTTATCTTTGTTACTCAGCTATAATGAGTATAATTTAACTTTTTATGTACTGTATCATATATCCCATCAGTGAGAAAATAAAGGACTAAACCAACTAATAAACCAAGTACCAAGTAGCACTAGCTTGGATTCTCTGTTAAAAGTCAGGGTGCTGTGTGTGTGGGTGATTGAGGGGGGGGGGCTGGATATTGAACTGCCCCCCAGTGAGTAATTTAGACAAAGGTTGAATACAAATGCTGAACACTAGACCTCTGGATAGTAAAAATTTGCATGTTGCACTACATTTTTTACTGAATAGTCAGCTATTAGCAAAAATTCTTAAGTTCCATCCCTGGGTGTGTATGATTGAGTGAGTGAGTGTGTGTGTGTGTGTGTGTGTGTGTGTGTGTGTTCCTTGCTCAGGATACCTCAGTGGTGCCAGCAATCTTTTGGTTATAAGTGTGGTTCCCTAATCATTAAGCCACCACTGCCCACAAGAAAAGTGACATTCATTCATTACTCCACAGTACCATGACACCAATTTAGGAAGGGAGATGGGTGTCTGATACCTCGAGGACCCCCCCCCCCACCCCCGGGGAAGGCATGGGAATATAATTCCCATCTCCTCTGGATGTGAGGTTCTGTCAGCTTCTGTTTTGAGGACGCTCAAACGGGCCTCATGCTGACAGATATGAAACAGATGAAGGTTCAAACCCCAGAAGTGTGTAATTCCCATGTGAAGTCAAGTCAAACTTATTGTCATTTCAAAAGATGCAGGCAGACGGTGAAACGAAATAGTTTGTCCAAGACTTGAAATGTGGCTCTACACAGAACAAGTTAGACACACAAAATGGTGCAGAATAAAGTAACATATATGGTGTACATAGTGCAGCTTTCAAATAGGGCTCTGCTGAGGGTTTGATTGTATATTTGTTTACAAATGTAAGTACCGGTAGTTTTCAGTGGAAGGACAGTAGTTAAAAAATAAAAAACTGTGTATAAGGTGCAGTGTATGCCAGTTCCTGCATTTGTTACGTGCAGGTGATGCAGTTATGAATTTAAGTTGTTCCTGTGGGATTCCAGACAGGAGTTTGCCAGTGTCATTTAGTAAAAACACCTCAGTATGATGTGAGATTCCAAAGTGGGTGGCATCCCTTGCTGACCTTGACACGCGTGGATTGCCGTGTGGCCCTGGCTCTCTGAGTGACAGCTGTCCGTCTCCGTAGGGGATCACGTAGAGGGCCTGAGCGAGCAGGACGTGCTGCTGCTTCACTCTTGCAGGCAGTGGACCACGGTGACGGCACACAGCCTGGAGGAGGGTCACTACGTCATCGGGCCCAAGATCGACATCCCTCTGCAGTATCCAGGTGGGAATCTCTCTGCTCGTCTACGTCTGCTAATCTGGGCGTGTTCTGCTTTCCCCAAATGCAGGCAGCTCTCGACTGATGTAAGGCACCCCCAGATTATATGTAAGGGGCCATAAAAATTGGGAAGATGATTGGTCTGGGGTGGGGGGCCCAAAATCTCTAGTACCACCCCTGCCCAGAGCATATTAAATAAATGAAAATATAAAGTGTAATTGACTCATTACTAAGTCAAGAGCTGTTTGTGTTTTGCCTCTGGATCCTTTACAATGAGCTCAGCTGAATGTTCGCCGCTGTGATGAGCAGCGATCGCATGATTAACCTGCGCAGGGTTCCTGGTCGCTGCCATAAGATGCTGTTTGAAGGTTATCTCTCTGCCTCTTCTTACTGATGTAAGAGTCTGTGTCTGGCTGCTCAATATGAACCTCAAGCCCAAGTCTTGACCCAAACTCTCTAAAAGGTTGTTAGTAATTAGAGTAAACTATGCGCATGCAGCGTGAGGCTCCTTAAAAGGATGATTAGCACACCGGGGGGGTAACAGGAAAGGAGGACGCGTACCTAATCTGATTGGCCGTCTGCGACCCGCGGATCGGGCCGGACACTCCCGCCGCGAGGTCGCTTAGGTGACAGCAGGAGGAGATGAGGTCAGAGTTGAACCGGGGGGGGGATAGCATGAGCCGGACCCGGCGCCAGGTCGCCGGGGGCTGGGGGTGGGGGCCATTATTGACAGATGGTGGGCAGGCGGATCTCTGCGTTATTCTGAGCGCCTGAGGTCACTGCAGCTTTGGGGGAAGTTCAGTTAATGGACGGCCTTAAGTGCTGCCTGCTCCGGGCTCGCTAATAAATAAATAATGCATAATGGAGATCCAGTGTACTTAATCACAGGTCTCTGAAGGCAGGCTCTGAATGGACAGACAGGATGGGTCCTCATCAGTGGCTCGCGGGGGGGGGGGGAGCTTGTTAACAACATCGGCTTTTTCTGTCAGACAGCTGATTCATACTCGTGTTCAGTAAGTCGGGATTTATCAATGGTTTTCCGTTTAGATCTTGCAGTGGGGGTGTGTCCGCTGTGCCACCGTCCCCTGGCTAAAATCACGGGGCGGGTGGAATCATGCCGATTTATTCACAAATTAGGCTCTCATTCACTTCTTCAAAGTTAACTTTATCAGTCCATTCTAGGATACGTGATCATAGTTGGACCAGAGTCATCTTTTTTTTTTGCTGGTATTGTTTACGAAATGAGGCTGGTTTTATGCGCTGCACTGTTGCTTTTGGAAGGGACATTGTTGAAAATTGATATGTGCTATCTATCCATGCATCTATCTATCTATGTTTATAAGATTACGTGTGATACCCACGGTCCCTCGGGGCGGGCATGGGGTTAACAGCCGGAAGCCAATCTGCGTCCGCCGGGGTGGCGTCATCGCGGGCATTATGTAACCGCGGGGGCGTCCTCTGTCGGGGTTTCTCTGGGAGGTGGGCGGGGGGGCATTTCCGTGTTCTGCCCATTTTCATGGGGAGCAGCAAAAGCACCCCATACACCGGGCGTCCTCAGGGCGTGTAGCGACGGTGTAGTGGGATGATGGCAGCGAGTGAGATGGCTGCACCAGAGCTCCACACTGAGCCGCCTCAGCGGTACGAGGGAAACGGCCGACGCCCCCCCCCCTTCCCCTAAGCCACCCCCCCCCCCACGCTGCTTAGCTGTGAAAGCCTCGCGCTGGATCAGACCCCAAAGACCAGCTCAGTGGGTCTACATACCACAGCCTGTTAACACAGATACCACACATCTGCAAAAATATCACCCCAGATGTTTTACATGTGAACCTGCTCTGTGCCCGTTAAGCTACATTCTGGAAGATGCATGTAGGGCATTTACGTTTTGGGACGATTGTCGTGCAATGAAGGGCGCAAGTCGTCATCCTTAAATGCATAAATCGTGTCACAGAAGCCTTGTGAGGTGAGTGATTTCATCTCCAACCACAACTGTTTAAATTCCTTATCTTCAGCAAAAATCCACAGCCATGTCCTTCTAATGAATAATAATATTATTAAAGTGAAATTCTCAGTCTTTACGTGAAATTTATTTAGCTTTTGCCCAAAATGATGTACATTTTTTTTTTGTAGAAAGCTGGGTCAGACAGTCCCTGGTGAAACGGCAGGGGGAGGGGGGGAGGGGTTAAGGGTCTTGCTCATGGGCTCAACCGTGAAATCACTCTGAGATCTGAGCCAGCCCCCTTCCGATCACAGACACAGCGTCATAACCCACTGAGACACACAGCGCCCCAGTTTTAATGTGTATGTTTTAATGCAAAATAATCTGGTTTCCTGTGCTTTGGAAAACAGCTTCGAGTCGATTTGTAGGCTGCTTTTGTGTAATCACCTTTTCTCCATTTCATGGGGTGGGGGCGGGGGGTGTTTGAGGGGCCGGTCATTCCCCAAATATTTTCCCAGCGTAATGAAATAAAAGAATGTGTCTGAGAACAGGAGGCTCGGGAGTAGTGGAGGGGGGGGGGGCACATTCTCTCCAGGGGAGACACCACCACACTGTGGGCGGAGATGAGGTCAGCGCTCGTGACCGGAGCGTTTATTTCGGGGCACCTCCGGCAGCGCCGGGCCGTGAGGTAATGGCGTGTCACGCCGATCCCACCGGAGCTCGCTGTCACCAAGAGCTTAGTGGAGGCAAAATGGTGACAGGTGCCGGGTGACGCTTTTAGGGGACAGCCTGGGCGGCGTTTCACAGCCTGTGGATTTTAGCTATTAATTACGAGTTAATTAGTTAGCGTCGGTAATCATCGCTCAGCGAAGTGTGTTTTTCTGGCAGGGCGGGGTGGAGACCAGGTAATTCCCTTCCCTGAATCGCCTTTGAAGCTCTGTGTCACTCTTACCGAGTCTGAGACGTGGGGGCGGCGAGAGACGGTGAAGTCAGAGATAAAGCATTTACTATGTGCAAATGATGATAAATGGGCCGTTTTATCAGCCCCGTGCAACCCTATCTGCCGCTAGAGGTACCCAGACGAGGCTTTGGCAGCCTGGGCCGACCCAGGCCTCTCCATCTGCTCGGAGACCCGCCGGTCGGCCAGGGAGGCCCCCACTTCCCCATCTGCGCCTGCCCTCCGACACCCTCGGCTCCCTGATTGGCTGCGGGTCGATCCCTCGGTCACGGAGCAGCGATCCGCAGGGAGAGAGCCCTACGCCCCCCCATCCCCCCCCCCCCCCAGCTTAATGTGAATTTAAAAACACACGCTCCTCTCCGAAAGGCGTTGATCTGCAGGGGGGGGGGGAGGAACTCAGTGACCTAAGGATGCCAGACGTTATTGTAATTATTACTAATCGGGTAATATACTGCAGCGCCGGGATGGATTGTGCAGCCGGCTTCATTATGACGGCATTGTGTGGTGATTTAGCGCGTTTTCAGCATCGCACGCGACATATGGCTCCCTGATCGGCCGGCTTGTGTGAGGATGCCCACCGATGCATCCCCCCGTGTCCCTGTCACACTGAGGGTGTCCGCATGGGCCGCCTACCATAAACACCCCTCCTTTCTACCCAAGGGAAGCTTCCTTTGTAGGCCTGTACGTTATACCTTCCTTTTATTAAAGCAGCTCTTTGGGGGCCAAGCAGCGCTAGCAGAGCGATCTCTGTCGTTTTTCTTCTCATATTCTATAATGTTGGGCAGCCGGTCGACCTTGAACCCCCGCCGAGGTTTTTTTTCTCCTTTTTTGGTTCTACTCCTCCTTTCTCTTCTTTCTTTCTTCCCTCCTCCCTTTTCTCTGTTTCTCGTGCCTTTTTGGATAAATGGATCTCCACAGATTCTTGTCAAGCGCATTTTGGTGACATGCAGCCATACTTAAATCACTGCACTAAAAAATATTCAAAGAATCATAATTATGAAATTATTATTATATAACCGAATTGCTAAACAGAGGAACAGGAGTGGTATTGATTGGTTGAATAAGTTTTATTTTAACGTAGCAGATAGGAGGGTTATGTGCCTATCAGGCTGCTCCATGGTGAAGGCTTCTTTAAAATATTTAAACATAGAAGCATATACCCATGTGGATAATGTAATGTTCATAGTGTTTAAAAAAACTGCAAACCGTTTCCGACTTTAATTAAAGGAAAGTGCCTAAATGTTTATCACTTATCTCCAGCTGTGACTTTGAATGTCAAAGACATTGACATCAACGCATCCTAGCGAGAGTCATATTTTTAAAGAGGATAGCACTGCAGATGTTTGTTGCTAAAGCCTTATGATGATTTGCATACTGCTGATTGTACTGAGTGTTGGGTTAGAGGTATGTGACTGTGTCTGGGATCCGGCGGACGGCAGAGTAATTGTTTCACAGATGGACCCTTAAACCCAAATCCTCCCGGGACCGTGGTCTCTGACCCCCTGCTTTTCCTCGCTTGTATGTCTGCTACATCAGTTACTGTAAACAAAGCTTTGTATCGTCTTCGACAGATCGCTTGGTCCCCCCCCCCCCCCCCCCCCTTCCCACGACTCTGGGCACTATTGGTCTGTTTTCTAAGATGGGTCCTGGTTCATTAAGGTTATGATTCTGTTATATATACTTCTTAATGGGATATTGTGAGTCACAGGACAGAATATATTCCTGAACATGGACCACAGAATGTTACATTATCGCCAGAATTGGTGAAATCTCAGCATGCATCGTGAAACAAGTGTATCGTGAGATGAGCAGGTTATGACAACATAGAAAAATGAGACAAAAGGTTATGTTAGAGTTTTTCAAAAGCAAACAGGCAATTGGTTATGATCTTATGCCCCCCATGGCCACCCCTTTGTACAGATGTTCAAATGCAGCTATATTGCTGACTGCATAAAGGCCGAGTAGCAGTTACATCCCACTAAGTCTGGAGAGAAAAGGGGGGTGACATCAGACACAATGAAGGCACTACGAAAGAGAACAAAATATGAGGCATAACCAGTAAGGTCTGATTTAAGACATTTACAGGACATTTACAATACTGCAAATGTCGTAGAGGAAGCCAGTGGTCCATTTCAGAAAAGAGCTTCATTTTAACTTATGCAGACTGATGTAGTTACAGTGTCCCATATAAATAAACAGATGCAAATCACACACTGTACTGCTATGTTACTGAAGCTCTGTCTTCAAGGCAGGTCCTGCTACGTTACTGAAGCTCTGCTTCATTACAGGTCCCATCCTGCTACATTACTGAAGCTCTGCTTCATTACAGGTCCCCCTGCTACGTTACTGAAGCTCTGCTTCATTACAGGTCCCATCCTGCTACGTTACTGAAGCTCTGCTTTATGACAAGTCGCATCCTGCTACATTACCGAAGCTCTGTTTCACGTCAGGTCCTGCTACGTTACTGAAGCACTGCTTCATGACAGGTCCCATTCTGCTACGTTATTGAAGCTCTGTCTCATGAAATATCCTGCTACATTACTGAAGCTCTGCTTCACAGCAGGTCCTGTCCTGTTACGTTGCTGAAGCTCTACCTTTGAGAAAGTGAATCCAAGTGAATCAAGTTTCTTAAAAACAACAGTTTTCTCTTTTGGTCCTAAGGGCGAATAAATGATATTAATACAGTATGTTGTCAGGTGCTGGGTGTTAGCGCAGCATGGCTTCAGCAAAGCATGATGGGTTACAGCACTGAGCACTGAGGTTAAGGGTTAATTTAAGGGGGGTGGGGCTGGGAAAGGCTATCAGTGCTGGCCCTCGTCCCATGCAAATCCCCAGAGCTGAAAGACACTGCGGTGAGGTGGACAGGCTTTCACACCCCCCTTTGTCCATGGAGACCAGCAGCCAGCTCAACTCCATGCAACAAAGGCTTTGACCACCAGCTCCACGGGGTGTGAAGCTGCACCAACTGAAGGAGGCCTTTCATATAATCTGCAGACTGTCCAGTTTCTCTGGCGTCAACCTCGAGTCCTAAAGCCACTTACAAAAGGGGGGAAGGATGAACTGAAGTAGGGAGCCTCGGATTTGCAATTTAATACAGAGGCTAAAAGGTAAACGGAGAAAGAGTTTCGTCAGTTTGAGTTTCTGCCATTTAATGATTTGCTTGATTAATATTAATTAGGAGTTATTCATATACCCATGGGTACGTGTGACCACAGCCGTGTACGATGCCGCTTCAGTCGGCGCTACCGGATCCGCAGCCAGAGGCTTGGCAAACCTACTGAGTTTGGCTCCATGTCCTCAAACAGTGCCGAGGATTGGCTTGCCCTGGAGAAATGCCGCTTTCCACTGCCTGTTATTGGATGTATTGGTATTAGTGGGCGTGGCCTCATTCCATTGGTTTGCTGTAACTCCACCCATGGCTTTTGAAAATGCTGCCGTGGATGCTGGGTAATGGGGTGCCCTGTTTTTTCCCCTGGCCCTCCATTGTAACAAGTTCTTCCGCTGCATTGATTTGTTTATTTATTTTGTTCAATAACAAGCCCCCCCCCCACCCCCGCAGTGATGGTGATGGGCTTGGAGAGTTTGGAGTGCAAGAATATCATGGTCATTAGAGCATCTGGCTCTGGAGAACATCATAGCATCCAAACAACTTCCAGGCTGGAGATACTCTGGAGTGCAATTAAACCATTAAACCTTCTGAATTTTTATTCTTTCTTGCAGCCACATTAATAGTGACATTTTTCTGTGTATGTTATTATAGTTTATACTATCTTCAGTCCTGTGATGTTTATCTGATCTTGTGTAAATTATGAGTATAGTGTGAATTTCAAATAAAAATGCCAGTTTACAATATATATGGTTATAATAATGACTCCACATTACACTAAATTACAGAGTTTTTTATTACGGAATCATGCTGCTCATGTCATTAAATGGATTTACACCTTTTTTTTAAATGGCAAGGAAACCTGTTGCTAGGTGACAGAAGGATGGATATCTGGGGGTCTTTGGTGGCGTGTGAACCACATTCAGGGGAGATGAACATCAGGGACATTGTCCCGTGAGCAGGGGGGACATTCATCGAAGGAGACCCTTCAAAATATCCTGGCCCTTGTCTGGCCCCCTCGACCCCAGGGCCCCTGCCACGTCTGGGAGGGTGTCATACAGACTGCTGTTCCCAGCTCCCCAAATTACTATTCTCTGAAAAAGGATTGAGGAGATGTCATCTTCTGTGCATATCAAACATACATTTTACACCGACTCCGACTGTAGCAGCTGATGTGTTAATAAATAAAGCCCCCCCGATACGCTTGAGAGTGTGATCGGTTGACGAAAAGACTTCAGACTCTTTATGGTTCATTTATTATTTTCTTGTTTAAAGAAATCAGGAAAAAAAAAAACTTGTTCTTGTTTCGACACGTCCATTTCTCCACAGGGAGGATTAACTAACGGCCCAGCTGGCATCTACAGAACAGTCTTTTTTTTTGGTTCACTCTTTTTCTGGAAGCTTCCAGCCTGGCTCTGTTGTTGTAAACGCTGTGATGTATTAGATGTACCTCGGCTCTTTATGGCTGATTTTCTTGCTTGCTGGAGCGGAGCCCGGCCTTGAGAGATGCTTGATGGATTGGCTCTTCTTCCTGTCTGTCTCCGGGTCTCTCTGTCCCGTCTCCGGATGTTTGACCGAGTCCCCAGGGCTCACTCTTCCGACGGCCTTTTTGTTGTCCAGGGAAATTCAAGCTGCTGGACCAGGACCGTGATGTGCGAGAGCCGGTGCAGTACTTCGCCAGCGTGGAGGAGATTGCCGGAATATTCCCTGACAGAGTGTTTGTGATGGAGGCCATCACCTTCAGCGTGAAGGTCAGTGGTGGTGAGACCTTGCTGCACCCAGGCCCACAGAACCACGCTCTGGGTTAGAGGATGTACAGTACTGTGCAAAAGTCTTAGGCAGTCCAAAGAAATGTTTAAAGCTGTTTATCTGGGTAGCAAGTGTACTTTGACTTAGAACAAAGAACACAATTTAACATTAGAACATGTGCAAATTAAGAGTAACAATAAAAACTAGTAATAATTTCTTCTGTTTTCTAAAAAGTTACTGATATGTAGTTGGATGGCTAGATGAACACCGCTTCAGTTCCCAAACTTCTCCTCAGGGGCACCTCAGCCGTCCCACGATTTTGTTAAATTTCACCAACAGCTCAATTAAATAATTAAATAAATTGGTTTAAAAAGTCAGTGACAGATTGACTAGCTGTATGTATGCCTAAGCTGACACTCTTTGACAGGCATAATATCATAGTTTTACACCAACACGAGGATAATCTAAACATCATTTTCTTTGCCTGCCTAAGACTTTTGCACAGTACAGTATCTGCGGTGTCATGTGACTTGCCTCGTGACTCTAGTTCACACTCCAATTACAGCCCCCGTCTCACATCCCTGTGATGAGCAGCAAGTAAAGAGTGCTGTGATTGGTTATTTGAAGGGTTGTGGCAGGAAGGTGGACTTAAAAATGAATCAATAGAATGCACTTTGCTGTACAGCTTTAATTCTGTTCCATTTTGTCAGGAACCATAGGTCTTTTATGAGGGTTAGCTAGTTAGCATTATCAGCTTGTATTGTAAAACACTACCATTAGTCTTGTTCTCTAGAGTTAGCTCCAGTCAAATCCCATGTGACGCCCTTGGTTGCCTATGTCACCTTAATGCCACTGGTTGCTAAAAAATGGAAGTTCACAGAGAGATCTCAAAATGACCAGAATCGAATCAGCTTGGGAGGTCCAGTCATATGATGGAGAGAGTCTGGGATAACAGCAGCCCTGGCCGACCCTAGAAGGCCCCTGGCCTGAGGGGGGGGGGGGGGGGCAGATAGGCTAAGAGTGCCGATGTGACTTGACCAAATGTGACATGTGACTTTCTTCGCATGGTCACAGAGCCTGGAAAATAAGGTAGCAAAAGCTGTACAGCAAGATTGCCTTTTCATTCATTCACCATCATTGTAGCATCTGTGCTAATGGAGCCTGTCTGTACTGTTCTGAGGGACGCCTCACTGTCACTCGACTGCACACTTCCCAGGACTGTTGTCTGGTGCAGTCAGAGGGACAGGACTCAGGGATGATCAGGGAGGAACTGAACACTGAATGGGCTCTCCTCACGTGGAGAGTGTCCATCTGACAGGTAGTGGCGTGTAATGACTCCACTCTGACAAGAAGTTTAGTGAAATGGTCTTACTCTCTGACAGGAAGTGGAGTGAAATGGCCTTACTCTCTGAGAGGAAGTGGAGTGAAATGGCCTTACTCTCTGACAGGAAGTGGAGTGAAATGGCCTTACTCTCTGACAGGAAGTGGAGTGAAATGGCCTTACTCTGACAGGAAGTGGAGTGAATTGGTCTTACTCTCTGACAGGAAGTGGAGTGAAATGGTCTTACTCTCTGACAGGAAGTGGAGTGAAATGGTCTTACTCTCTGTCAGGAAGTGGAGTGAATCTCCCATCTCTTGTACCTTTCATGGATCATAGTATGTTTCAGGTGTTGGGAGTATTTATGAAGAAGCCCTTCAGATAAGCTCTCATGCAGGTCAGACTTGGTAATCCACCTGAAGCTGAACAGGGTTGAGCCTGGCCAGTACTTGGATAGGAGACTAATCATTAAAGCTGGTCTGCTGCTGGAAGCAGTGTTGGTGCAGCCAACAGGTTAGTCCATCCTGTGGTCTGTGTGGATCCCTGAGGTCAATGTGGGTCCCAATGCCCGAGTGCGGTGACGGGGACACTATGGCCAACAGGTCAGCCCATCCTGTGGTCTGTGTGGATCCCAGTGCCCCAGTGCAGTGACGGGGACACTATGGCCAACAGGTCAGCCCATCCTGTGGTCTGTGTGGATCCCAGTGCCGCAGTGCAGTGATGGGGACACTGTGCTATAAAAATGGCGCCATCCTTTGGATGAGATGTAAAACTGAGGTCCTGATTCTCTGAGGTCATAAAAGATCCCTGGGCATATTTTGAAAGAGTAGGGGTGGTACCCCGATGTCCTGGCAAAAATTGCCCACTGTGGCCCATTTAAAACCTGACCTCCTAATCATCCCCTATATCTAAATTGTGAATTCTCTCCTGCCCCTTCGCCACCTTACCTACAGTGTGGTGAGTGTACTGGCGCAGAATGGCTGCTGTTGCATCATCCGGGTGGGTGCTATATGGTGGTGATTGAAGTGGCTCCTTTTTGGTTGCTGAAAGTACCATATAAAAGTTACATTCATTCATTTATAAGTCCTCCCTTCCTCCAGCGTGATTTACAAATATTTGCGCAGTCTGATTGGCTGGCTTCATGGCGTGACCAGGGAGGGTCCACGTGGGTCCAATAATGTTATCACGCTTCATCGGATGGTGATATTAGGCCAGTAACAAAGACTTTCTCACACCTCTTCATTCTTATCTTTTAGTTGTTTGGTGACACATTGAGGTTCGTGTTTTAGGGCAGTGATGTAGTACCTTGGATCTGGGTTCGGAGTTCATGTAGTTAGCTGCTGTATCGAGTGCAAACACACACACACACACACACACACACACACCTTAGAGCTGACTCCCACACTGCACATCTATAATTTTAACTCTTTGCTGTTACCTTGTTAGTTTGTGTATTTTACATTTTGCCACCACTCATTGTCATAGGTCGTGTCTGGAGAATTCAGCGAAGACAGCGAGGCCTACAACTTCACACTGCAGACGGGCGACGAGCTCACGCTCATGGGCCAGGCGGAGATCCTGTGCGCCAAGACGGTGCGCGAAAAATCACGCTTCAATACCATCCTGCGTAAGCTGGGCAAGAGCAACACGTTCACCAAGCAGGTGAAGGGCAAGATGCCCTGCCTGATCTGCATGAACCACCGCACCAACGAGAGCATCAGCCTGCCCTTCCAGTGCAAGGGAAAGTTCAGCACACGCAGCCCGCTGGAGCTGCAGATGCAGGAGGGCGAGCACACCATCCGCAGCATCATCGAGAAGGTCCGCCTGCCCGCCAATGTCACTGTGCCCAGCCGGCCCCCCCGCAACCCCTACGACATTCACGTCATCCGCGAGGGCAACCGCTACAAGTTGGTGAGCATCATCTCCAAAACGGTGGTCCTCTGTTGCATCCTGCGCAAAGAGGAAGTGATCCCTTTCCACTTCCTGCTGCTTACGGACATGCCCCGCTTTATCTTGCCAGAGGGGCTCCTCAGGGGCGACCCGGTTTTCGAGAAGGTCACTTTGGAGAGCGCCTTAATCTGCCAGGAGAAATTCAACCCGGATGACTACTCAAAAGCGGTGAGGGAGGCTAAGACCGACTTCACGGAGGAGTGCACCAGCCCGCGTCGAATCCGTGTGTGCCTCCAAGGCTACACCTCCCCGGGCTTTACCTCCCCAGGCTATGGGCGTGATGACATCACACAGTCGCTGCAGCGCCTCTCGCTGTGCGTTTATGGCGGCGGCGGCGGCGGCGGCTCACTGATCAGTGCCAACGGCGACGGGCATTCCCAGAGCTGCAGGGACTCACTGGGCGAGCAGCAGATCTTGCCACACGAACTCCTCACGCCCAGCGAGGGCGGCGACACCGACCGCGAGTACATGACGCCCGATTGGCCTGACGGTGAATTCCGGAACCCTGAGCAGCTGGAAATTCCGTATGAGGAGCTATGGATGAATCAAAACCCAGCGGGTCAAGGCGACACCTGCGGAAATCCCGCCATGTCGGACCCCACGGGGAAGGCGGAGCACAACTTGATATCCTTCCACTCCTCTTCTTCCTCCTTGGAGAGTGCCATGGGGCCATCCCACGTCAGCGTGGTGCAGATCGAGACGAGCACCGTCCCGACTCCACCTCCCGTCCCTCCTAAGTCGGAAGCTGTAAGTACTCCTCTTTCTCTTCTTCCGAAGAAGGTCTAATCGATTAAAAACTGTCCCCGTCCTGAGAAGACAGGTCGTCTGCAGAGTGCAGCCCCCCCACAGCCTTCTTTTTTGATAATTAATCACAGGAAAAAAAACGGTTTGCAAGGAGCCCTCAAATCCGTGTCTTACTCGCGCTTTTAGAAAGATAAACAGATGTTTTTTTTATTACACTTCACCTCGGTCATAAAACACTAATAGACACATTTCTGAGCTTCACTGAATAATTCATTTAACGCTGCTTTTAAACTGCAGGCTCTGACCACCAGTTTACTGGAACCCTGCTCTGTGCAGAGGAACATTAATAGACCATGATGATCGTCTGTACATTATGCTCGGGAGGTAGCCCGTAAAGTGCGGACATGAGGGGCTCGGGGGTCCGAGCAGAGTCGCATGCACACGGAGCCGACAGGGAGCCCGTCCAATCGCTGCAGTGTGAATATGAAACGCGAGGTGTGGCTGGACCTGTGGACGTGGGGAGACGGATGTTCAGGAGGCTCCAGCAGCTCATAGCGGGCGAATTATACCCTATGGCACATTCTCAATGAACTGATCTCTGCTCGGGGCGGGAGGTGTGACAGAGACTCAGTCCTGCTTCAGAAGCTCCTAGCAGCTCTGGTGGCTTTGCTTCACTCTAAAAAAGGTCTGATCATCCATCCATCCATCTATCTTCTATTCACTTATCCTGGTCAGGGTTTGCAGGGCGGCTGGAGCCTGGTCTGATGTTCCTCCACAATTTATATCATTTAACACTACATAATGGAATATCTGGTCCTATGGTTCAGTTGATGAGTGCAGGGAAGCCTCTTCGTTACCATGTCAGTGGTCTCCAGGTTGACTGTCGGGCGCAGTTATAATAAATAAATAAGGTTAACGCCTTGTGGTGAGGCCACCGTGTTACTATGTCAGTGGTCTCCAGGTTGACTGTCGAGAGCGGTAAATAAGGCTAAGGCCTTGTGGTGAAGCCACTGCGTTACCATGTTAGCGGTAAATAAGGCTAAGGCCTTGTGGTGAGGCCTCACCGTTACCATGTTAGCAGTAAATAAGGTTAAGGCCTTATGGTGAGGCCGCACCTTTACCATGTTAGCGGTAAATAAGGCTAAGGCCTTGTGGTGAGGCCTCACCGTTACCATGTTAGCGGTAAATAAGGTTAAGGCCTTATGGTGAGGCCTCACCGTTACCATGTTAGCGGTAAATAAGGCTAAGGCCTTGTGGTGAGGCCTCACCGTTACCATGTTAGCAGTAAATAAGGTTAAGGCCTTATGGTGAGGCCGCACCTTTACCATGTTAGCGGTAAATAAGGCTAAGGCCTTGTGGTGAGGCCTCACCGTTACCATGTTAGCGGTAAATAAGGTTAAGGCCTTATGGTGAGGCCGCACCTTTACCATGTTAGCGGTAAATAAGGCTAAGGCCTTGTGGTGAAGCCACTGCGTTACCATGTCAGCGGTAAATAAGGCTAAAGCCTTGTGGTGAGGCTGCCCTGTTACCATGTCAGTAGTAAATAAGGCTAAGGCCTTGTGGTGAGGCCTCACCGTTACCATGTTAGCGGTAAATAAGGCCTTGTGGTAAGGTCACCCCGTTACTATGTCAGCAGTCTCCAGGTAGATTCACAAGCACATTAAATAAAGCTGCTTTTCTCCTGCACTTTCAGTACTTTCCCTTTTCCATTGACTTCCGGTCGAGTAGCAACACCAAAGGTTCCAGTACCTAAAGTGCCAAACCAGCTGGGGTTTTTTGGTACTTTAGGGTGGGACTTGCAAAGCGTTTATTCCTGATTGGTTAAGCAGTTAACCTGCCTCTGAAACATAATACATTTGTTGTCTAGAAAAAAATTACGGACTCAGAAAACAACAATAAACAAAGTAAAAAAAAAAAAGTTATAAATAATGAACAGATGAAGAGACCCAAGTTTTAAATGCGATATGGTCAGAAAAACCAGAAGATCTGGATGGTGCGACGAGAAATTAAAGTGTTTACTATAATATACTAGGGCTATATACACTCACCTAAAGGATTATTAGGAACACCATACTAATACGGTGTTTGACCCCCTTTCGCCTTCAGAACTGCCTTAATTCTACGTGGCATTGATTCAACAAGGTGCTGAAAGCATTCTTTAGAAATGTTGGCCCATATTGATAGGATAGCATCTTGCAGTTGATGGAGATTTGTGGGATGCACATCCAGGGCACGAAGCTCCCGTTCCACCACATCCCGAAGATGCTCTATTGGGTTGAGATCTGGTGACTGTGGGGGCCATTTTAGTACAGTGAACTCATTGTCATGTTCAAGAAACCAATTTGAAATGATTCAAGCTTTGTGACATGGTGCATTATCCTGCTGGAAGTAGCCATCAGAGGATGGGTACATGGTGGTCATAAAGGGATGGACATGGTCAGAAACAATGCTCAGGTAGGCCGTGGCATTTAAACGATGCCCAATTGGCACTAAGGGGCCTAAAGTGTGCCAAGAAAACATCCCCCACACCATTACACCACCACCACCAGCCTGCACAGTGGTAACAAGGCATGATGGATCCATGTTCTCATTCTGTTTACGCCAAATTCTGACTGTACCATTTGAATGTCTCAACAGAAATCGAGATTCATCAGACCAGGCAACATTTTTCCAGTCTTCAACTGTCCAATTTTGGTGAGCTCGTGCAAATTGTAGCCTCTTTTTCCTATTTGTAGTGGAGATGAGTGGTACCCGGTGGGGTCTTCTGCTGTTGTAGCCCATCCGCCTCAAGGTTGTGCGTGTTGTGGCTTCACAAATGCTTTGCTGCATACCTCGGTTGTAACGAGTGGTTATTTCAGTCAAAGTTGCTCTTCTATCAGCTTAAATCAGTCGGCCCATTCGCCTCTGACCTCTAGCATCAACAAGGCATTTTCGCCCACAGGACTGCCGCATACTGGATGTTTTTCCCTTTGCACACCATTCTTTGTAAACCCTAGAAATGGTTGTGCGTGAAAATCCCAGTAACTGAGCAGATTGTGAAATACTCAGACCGGCCCGTCTGGCACCAACAACCATGCCACGCTCAAA
Source organism: Paramormyrops kingsleyae (assembly GCF_048594095.1). Taxonomy (NCBI): domain Eukaryota; kingdom Metazoa; phylum Chordata; class Actinopteri; order Osteoglossiformes; family Mormyridae; genus Paramormyrops; species Paramormyrops kingsleyae. The sequence goes on from NC_132815.1 coordinate 15,248,033, forward strand.
ATTGCTTAAATCACCTTTCTTTCCCATTCTGACATTCAGTTTGGAGTTCAGGAGATTGTCTTGACCAGGACCACACCCCTAAATGCATTGAAGCAACTGCCATGTGATTGGTTGATTAGATAATTGCATTAATGAGAAATTGAACAGGTGTTCCTAATAATCCTTTAGGTGAGTGTATATTGAAATGTGATTTTGTTGTAATAAATATTGGGATAGTAATGAAGCAAAAAGAGTTAATAAATTTTTCCAAAACCCATCTATGAGTAATTTAAACTGCAAGAATGAAAACTATTATGATTGGCTGGGGGGAGCGCATGCAGCACTCACGCGAAAGCAGCAGCGGTAAACTTTAAACTGATTTTTAAACATATACCAGGTAATCTTCAAAAGGAACAATCATTAAAATTGCAGTTCTTGCAGTTTTGTTTCCTAGAGTAAAAATATTTTCGGCAAAATGTTTTACAGAGTAAAAATGTTTTGGTCAAAACTAACCCCTCTGCGATATTAATGTCCGTACAGTCTGAAGGTACGAAAAAAATCTGATCTCAGTCTAGCTGACTAGCGATTTAAGAATTGGATGTGCATAACATGCAATGTTGCCATTAATATCACACATCATCCAGTCCTGTAATATACTACAGCCATTTTTGGAATTCAGTACAACAAACCCCGCCTCATGTTGTGATGTCATACAGCGCCAGTACCAGTTTTTATGCCAGTGGAAAACCAACACCTGAAGTACCAAAAGTACGGTACCTGATGCAGTGGAAAAGCACCCTAAGACTAAATAAGGCCTTGTGGTGAGGCTGCCTCGTTACCAGGTCAGCGGTCTCCAGGTAGATTGACGAGCACGGTAATTAAGACAGGGATCGAGGCCACCTCGTTCCCACGGTTCATTGGCTGACGGCCCCTGGGCAGATGGACACAGAATGTAAATAAGACCCTGCCTAGAGTGTTTGATGATGGGCTGTTTGCTGTACTTGAGGAACGAGGGGAACGGTCAGATGTAAATAACACTCTCTGAATGCCATGCGTAGCCCCTCGCTCCCGAGACAATGGCGTTTATGGGCACACACGCCAGGACATATCCGAGCTGCCCTCAGACTTAAAAATCAAGACGGACTGTGGGTATTTGGAACCTTTCGGCGGCACAGACTGACCGAGAGTAAACAGAAGGAATGAGGTTACTGTGTGAAGTGTGTGTGGATACCCATGCTGAGGGCTGGAAAGGCTAACCCCCCCCCCAAGGCCCCTGCCATCGCTTTCCATCCTCCTTTATTCCATTTGTCTCATAGAAATGGGAGACTTTGACTTGGTCGAGTTTTTCTCCCTATCAGAGATACAGAACACCACATGGCACAATAAATCTGTCACTGTGATTTTTAAAGCATGTGAAGAACCTGGTGGATTTAATCCCGGTCAAAGTATGAAGAGGAAACTCATGAATTCTTATCCGGTGTGTTTTTTGTGAAGTGACACTTTAAATAATGAAGAGTTATTAAATTATGTGAATGTGGAGAGATGTTTTTTTTTCCCTTGCAGTTTGGCATTTCCGCTTATGTGTGTTGGGGGGTACACTTGGCTGACAGGGGGTCCAGTTACAATCCTGCACGGTGGGTCCCCCACCCCATAAATATAGCTTGTATCCAGGTGATCACCTTGGCATGTGCAGCTCTTTGTGAGCCAGGACAACAAAAAAGCCCCTCTTTACACACAGCTGTGCCTCAGGGCATTGTGGGATATGTGTTCACTGTGCAACATGTACATCTTCCTGCTCACCTTTCTTTCATCACTCCTCTTATCAGACAATCCCTGTCTCTGTCACTTACTCTCGTCACAAGCTCCTTCTTCTTGTTTCCGGTTGTTTGACAGCTTCTTCCCGTGTCTGGCACAGGTGAAGGAGGAATGCCGCTTCCTCAACGCGCCCCCGGTCCCGCCACGGGCTGCCAAAGGAGGCCCTGCCCCCAGCCCACCGGTGCCGCCGCGGTTCCCCAAGTGCCAGCTGCCGCCGGCCTCCGGCACCCCCAGCCCCGGCCTCTCCTACTACTCATCGGGGCTTCAGGATGTGTGAGTGTCCCGGGTGCCGCGATTTGCCCACATAGCCACTACGCACTCTGCCCCTTCATGCTGCAATACGGTTTCAGATGAAATATCTAAAAATATTGCCTCATCCTGGGCTCATCAGTTATTGTTACATGAAATCTAGGGGCGCAAGCCAGAGTCTGCTGAAAGGACTAGTGATGTTGCCATGGTAATGCCCAAGCAGAGCATGCACTTCCTGTTCCCGTTCACACACCCCCCCCCCCCGCCCAGTTTTATGACGTCTATACTTTTCAAGATATCTGAATGGTCTGGAACTTTCTTTAGCTTAAAAGAAACATCTTCATGACTTCAAGTTTGCCATGGGGAAGGGAGGGCCTGAATCCATTTCCCCAGCAGCATAGGGGGCCCCCTGAATGGCAGAGCCGATATGTGTATATGCAATGGCCGCCATTTAGGCTAGCTGTCTGGGCTGCGTGAGGAAACCACAAAGCGTGTGGGAGAAACATGCAGATCTGGGGGAGATCAAGCCAAGTGCCTGACACCCAGAGGAACGATTTGAACCCACAACCCTGGGTTGTGGGTTCAAATTATTATGATTATTATCATTACTGGGTAAGTGGTTGGGAAAAGGATGCATGGATAGTCTATTATGATGAGCTGTTGCTTTGGTTTGCGATGCCGGTCGCACAGCGATTCCCATGCTGTATCTCTGCAGCTCCAGTGTCCCAGGGCTTTGCGGGCTGGTCAAGCAATCATCCCCCCCCCCCCCCCATACTGAATAAATTGAATCTCTGCCGGCCAGCTTCCTGTGACGTGCCCTCCGGAAAATGAAGCAGCCCAGCCGGATTCACTCTGCTCCTTTGAAGTTCTTCTAGGGATCCATACAAAACGCAGCATTGAGCTCCTCCGTTGCCTAATGATTCCCATTACCAGCTAACTAACCCGCTTTACCCGTTTCACAATCGCAGCATCAGTGCTGTAAATGTCACTTCCCCCGTGCCGACGGCTCTTCACTGCCTCCTTTGACTCATGCTTGACGTTTTAATCACCGAACTGCAGCTGTCTGTGTTAATTTCCGCCCTCTTCGTGGAGTATTAAGAGGGATATTGTATGCTTTACATTTCTGTGATTAGCCTGCATCCACTGGTCTGAATTCACCTTCTACCCACCTTATTGCTTATATATGGTGAGGGGTGGATGAATTATGTTTTAATTCTTCCATTATAAATAAATAGAAACATGGAAAAATGACAAACACCTTGACTTAACAGAGCATAACAGGAAGAGTGGGCACAGCGCCCCCTTGTGGTGTGTTGCTGCAGCTGTGTTGACACCTATCCCCCTTTGCTGACCCTTGCAGCTCCGGTCCTCGCAGTGGCAGCTGCTCGCCGTCCCCGGATTCCTACTCCCTCTACTGCTACCCCTGCACGTGGGGGGACTGTAAGGCGACCGACTCGGCCAGCCGCCCACTCACCGGGGGTGGGGGCAGCCCCGGGGTGCAGCCCGCCCAGGCTTCCTGGTCGGACCCCTGGGCCTTCTCAGACAGCACGCCCAGCGTGGCCAGTGGTCGCTCCACACCGCTCTTGAGCACAGACTCCACGCACAAGAGCTACTACAGCTGCCCCAGACTGAAGCCCCCGCATTCCCAAAAGCGCTTCGCCCCTTTCGGGGCCTTGAACCCTTTCGCCAACCCCGGCTACGGACGGAGTCTGTCCTCGTCCCCAGCAGAGTGGCTGGACAGCAGGGACCGGCCACGGCCCCCCTCCCTGTCCTCAGACACCTTTGACTCCTGCGTGAGCCGCATATCGCCCGACATCGCCGCCCCCAAGGCGGGGCGTGACACGACAGGCAGCCAGAATGAACAGACCCTGAAAGGCAGCGAGGGCAGCCAGGGGACCGGGCCAACCCCCCCTCCCCGGCCAGCCAAAGGCTTTGAGGCTGAAAACATCGTCATCAGGAGCGTGGCCCCTCTCTCCCCCGCCGTCGTCAGGGGGGCCGAGGGCGGCATCACCAGGGTTTACCTCACACAGGGCGTCATCGAGGTCCCGCCAGCGTCCACCAAGTGCAGCTCCGAGAGCTCCTCCTCGACCCCCTCCGGGGATGCCCCCAGCGCGGCCCAGACTACCGGGGAGGGGCCTATGTGGCACCCCCCCTCGGACCTCTCCATGCTCTCTGTGGAGGAAGTCTCTAAGTGCCTGCGCTTCATCGGCCTGTCGGAGGACGTGGTGGCCTTCTTCGTGAGGGAACGCATCGACGGCAGCATCTTCGTGCAGCTCACAGAGGAGATCCTGTCCGACGACTTCAAGCTGACCAAGCTGCAGGTCAAGAAGATCATGCAGTTCATCAAAGGCTGGAGGCCCAAGATCTAAACGCAGCTTGACCGTGGTTGTGGTTGTGAGGGCCGCGGTTCAGACCTGTGCAGGGCCGGGGGGCCGAGCCCCACGACAGCAGAAATGTCACTAACACAGGCCTAGCAGCCTCCCGCTACTGCTATTCCTGCCCCATGGCCGTTTAGAGGTCACCCTCATTCTGGGTTCAGTTAGAACCTGACGGGTGTCTGCGCAGGGAATTAAACCACCGGTAAACGATATGGCCATGTGTTCCCAAAGGACAGTGTCTGCACGCTGAGTCGATGTTGTGTGTCCGAGCTTTATGAATGATTTTATGAATCATCTGATGAATCATTTCATGTGCCTTGTGGTTTAAAATCATTATTTGTGGAAAAAGCTTCCGTGTGAATTGATTTGGAGTAAGTTTCGTCTTTTTTTTTCTTCTTTTTAATGTGAATTATAGGTCCGGCTGAAGCCAGGACTTGGTGGACTTGAAGTGAGTCGAATCTAAAAGTCTGTAAAACACAATGTTAAATGCAGAAGCTTAATGTTAATTTTTCCATTTATTTAAATACAAGCCCAACCTGGAATGACCTTTAGACCTTTGACTGAAGAGGTTCATGCAGTCGGGTGCGGGTGGTTCTCGCAGCTGAATGGGTCGCACACTCCTGAGACTGCCGTCAGCACAAACGGTTGTTTATGTTGAAGTTTTTTTTTCCCGTTTTAAGTTTGGGGTTCTCCAGGTGCTAGGGCCCACGCTGGCCACTAACCTGCCACCCACGAACCCACGTCTGTGCTGCCCTTCCTGCTGAAGCCAAGAGGACAAACTCTGAGAAATCACAGCAAAGTTGTACCCTGGGCCTCGTTGCTAGGCAACCGCACGGATGGATCCCAGAACCCCTGGCATTTGCCAGAACTCCTTCCAGAACAGCGTGGTTCCTCTCTCAACACAAGTACAAATTTTCTCCAACCACTTTTTTTATATATAAAATAAACTTCTTGCAGCAGAACTCTTAAAAAGGGAAGCAAGCATCTTTTGTACGACCATGAGAACATGCCTGTAATTAAGTACACTGTATTAAAGGACTGTAATTTGAGTTTACTAATCACTGCTGTCTGTGTATAGTGTTTGTCAGATGGCTGTAAATTACAGTTTAATTACTGGGTTTTAACATCTTTGTGCCCAAAAGTTTGTATGTATATTTATGGATCGACTTTATTTCCCTTCTGTAGAGCATTATATTATTAAATAATATTTAACAACCGTAGCGTTATTTCAATTGTACTGAAATTTTATTTTCTGTATGCTTTAATCCTTATGGATTAGAAGAAAATAAATAGCATACAAAATTATACAGTAACGTGGTTCTTTTTTTTAAATTTTACTGCATTTGATAAACCAGAATCATGTATCCGTCACTCAAAAACACTAGTGCAGACTAGTTTGCATTGGTTACCTTAATTTTGTTCCTTCATTGAATTGAATTAAAGTGCATGACCGTTAAACCTGCACTAACCCGTAACTCCAAAACAAGCAAAAAAGTGCAGAGTACATTCATAATTGTAGGCTAGATTCCTGCAACTAGGAAGGAACCATTTGGCAATACATCCAAGCGCTTTATGATCAAAAGCTGCCGACGCAGTACTCAGAGTACTTTGAGTACTGAGAGCCAAACAGAGGATTGGCGAACAAGGCAAACTTCGGTTCCCATGGGAAATGGCAGAGCTGCGTAATGCCGGACGCTGGCCGCAGCTGCTTGTACTAGCTACTTGTGGAACTTCTTGCTGCTGTCCTTGGCGTGATCAAGCAAGAGCTGGCACGGCGTGAACTGATTCCCGTACACCTCCTCGAACTTCCTCATCTTCTGCACCAGATTGTCTGCCCCGAACGAGTCCACGAACCAGAACGGCCCTAGAGACGGGGATAGGTTCTCGTAACGGTATCCAGGTAAGACACTGTGGTCACCAGATTGGCTGCCTCTCACCTCCGTGGCAGGGAGGGAACCCCAATCCGAACACGGCTCCGATGTCCCCCTCCACTGGGCCACTCAGGATCCCCTCCTGGAGACACATCACGGCCTCGTTCACGAACCTGGACACCAGGCGGAACTGCAGGTCCAAGTCTGAAGATCTGAGGATACAGTATCCAACGTTCATCGTGCCATTTATAGACAAACAGAGCGGGTTGGGGTGACGCCAGGCAGACCATCTTACACAGATGCTGGTATGGCCAATTTGAACTTTTTCACAATCTCCTCAACTCCCGGGTTGACCTTCTTCTTCTTCGATCCCTTCTCGTAGATGAAACATCCCTTTCCTGACTTGCGGCCTACAGGCGAATGCAAACATTGAAATAGTCTACGAAGCGTTCGCAGCTCAGCCAGGAGATCGGGCGGTCTCCTTCACGTGCCTTACCCTTGAACCCCTTCTCCAACATGGCCTTCATAACCTCGATATCGCCACCCCCGAAACGTGGCCCAAAGGCTTTGGAAAGGTACTCGGCCACATGGGTGCCGACGTCGATGCCAACCTCGTCCAGCAGGGTGGCAGCACCAACTGGAAAGCCAAAACTGGTGGTGACAGAGTCCAGTTTCTTGGGGCCCATGCCCTCCTAAGGGGGACACAACAGCAGTGTGAACCCTCCCACTGGGCACAAGGGCGCTCTGCTTTCTGGGGGGGGGGGGGGCGAAAAACGAGTGACTACCTGTAGAGCTCGGACCGCTTCTGCCATCATGGTAGCCAGACACCTGGTGGTGTAGAAGCCAGGGCCGTCCTATGAGGGCAGGAGAAAAGGCGAATAAACAAGATGAAGGTTATATCCATCCACCAGAACTTCAAGAGCCTAAAATAATCCATGTGTAGTTTCAAAGGCGGCAAAATACTTTTGCCTGTTAGAATGTACGATAAAATACTGCACTACCCCTTTAAGAAAAAGACCACCCATCACAACTAATAATGTTTGAAAGAGTTCAGGTGCAGTTGTACCAATATTACCACCAAGTATGCTACACCCCCCCCCCCCACCCCCCCCCCCCACCACACACACACACACAGACAGAGCGTTTGTAGCTGAGTATGTCCACAGAGACAGACCCACCTTCACGACTATGACGACTTTGCCCTGCTTGAGACCGACAGCGACGGCAGAGGCAGTCGTGTCTTTGGATGTCTTGTCAGTAGTTATTATCTCAAGCAGCTGCATTTTCTCCACGGGGGAGAAATAGTGCATCCCAATGACCTGAGAAGGCAGTTCAGATCAGGGTGTTGGTCCAATTAGGCCGGTCAGTCACTTTGTCTGCTCCTAATCTGACCAATCAGGTGTCTCACTTGGCATGCCCAGTCCAAATCTGACCAATCAGACCAGTTACTCACTTTTTCCGGCCTCTTGCTTACAGCAGCGATGTCTTTAATTGGAAGTGCAGAGGTGTTGGTGGCGAAAACACAGTGAGGGGATATTACCTTAAAGAGATGAGTTAAAGAATCACAGCACAGCTTGTTTACATTACCATCATCAGCTAAAAATGAAGATGTTTTGAGTCTGAAGGTTATTCAGACGGTAGAACCTTCAACAACAGTTCACAGTGCTGGTCAGGTATCTTCCACGGGACTTTTTGAACAGTTACAGCAAATGAGTGTCTTACTTACTGCTTCTACGTCCTTCAGGACCTTGTGCTTTAAATCCATGTCCTCAAAAACCGCTTCGATGACCATATCCACCTTGTCAAAGCCACTGTAGTCCAACTGTGGACTGAGGCTGGACATACTGGTATCCCTCTCGAAGGCTGTAATCCTCTTCTTCTTGGTCATTTCATTAAACCTAAGAAATGTGAATGATTACGTGTGGCTGCTGTTGGCCAGTCGCCTATGTGCTCTTACAAGAAGACTGTGCCCTCTGGTGGCTGTCAGCTGCGAGTGCACACCCACCCATTGTAAACTTGCTGCTGGCCCCTGCTCAGAGCCACCTCTGAGGTGTCCTTCAGGATAGTGCCGACACCCCGGTTCACGGTCACCTGGGCGATTCCTGCTCCCATCAGTCCTGCTCCTAAGACTGCCAGCTTCCTGACACGTGCAGAATCATCAGTAGTGTTTGGAAGGTTTTCGTACGTACGTCATATTTTACGTCACACTGAAAGTCAGGAATAACCAGCTGGAAATCCATCCATTCTAGCATGCTGTCATCGCCACATATCTCTGCTTACGTCACTTCCTTTTCCGGAGTCCCAAATCGGTTCTTCTTACATGTCACCTGACCATGGTAAATGCCGACAAGGGCCTTGGATTCCGTGGTCATCGCTAGTTTCCCGAAATTCTACAAGGACAGAAAAAAACAGAGGCTAAAGCCATGTCTCACCTTCCGTTCCTGGGAAACGTTTTGTCCCTTACAGGCTTCCTTACTTGTGACTCTACCACGTATCCAACCTCGGAGCCCTTCTCCAATCCTGCCTGAACGGCCTGTTGGAGGACAGACAAGATCTGGGACGAGGCTCTAAGGGAATGGACTGTAACGAAAGGCTCGAGAGACGGATGACCTCCAAAGGCCGTGGTGGGTCACATACCTCGATGATCTTCAGAGGGGCTGGATACAGGCCTTTCGTCTGCTTCGCTACCTTCTTGCCAACGGTCTTGTAGATTTGCTGGCGTACCAATGGAATCCCCATGATGTAATCTTGTATCTCTGTGAAAAGATTGGTAGTAAGAGATGAGGGACCCTGGCTGCCTCAGACAGGTTCATCTTTGACCATAACAGGACAGGAGGCTCCACAGCAGGACTGGACACATGAGTGAATGACTTAATGATACATAGTACAAGGTTTAAATGGGATTAAGGGGCATCAGATAAACGGAGGTGCGGCTATGTGCTTCAGAAAGGCTCCAGGGTGCATATGGGGATCACAATTTTACACAAGCAGTGCTGTTCAAATCACGGTCCTCGAGGTCCGAGCCCTGCTGACTTTCCAGCCTTCCTTTACTTGTGAGCCAGGTGTGAAGCCTCTGACCAATCAGAATCAGTAATTATTAAAGTAATTACCTGGGAGAACTGAAAACAAGGCCTAAATTTGCAATCGAGGTCCAGATTTGAAGAGCCCTGCTCTATTTTATGCTACTAGAAAGGATTTGTAAGGTATTATACTCAAGGTATTATATACAAAACGTTTAATACATTTCACCTAAAGTGTTTTCGGTTAGTTATTTTCCACATAAAGGGCAGGTAAAGAACTCAGCTCTCATTTCCTCCGCAGAAATTTATCGTAACCATTTTCAAACAAGTTGAGAGGTAAGGATTATAACCAATTATTTGTGAGATGCATTCAAATTACAATGCTGGAGCCTTTTCATAACCCCCAAATGATAGCTGTGGAGATACAGGATGACATCACTTCTCCAGTCGGTCAGCCTACTGACTTTGCATGATTCTTTTCTGGGGCTTAACAGGGACAGTCCCACTGGCAACGCCTTTAGCGAGACCCACTGCAACCTCTTCCAGGTATTCGATCGTTCTTCCCTCAGGCTGTTTAAGGCCAGGACCTGAGAAAATTAAAAGTAACAGGACTGCGAATAAGCAACTGAGTGATCAGCGAATCTCATCGTTTTTGCATAGAAATGTGTAAACATGTCAGGAAAGAGTCGAGAGAAACTGCTCAGCGGTCAGGAGAGAGTCCAGCGGACTGTACCGAGGGGATGGACTAGGTGATGGATCAGCCCCATCTTCTTGGCTTTATCCGCACTCAAGTTTCTCCCGGTCAGCATCATGTCGAAAGCGGCAGGAAGCCCGACCTGACACCCAGGAGCGAAAGAAGATGGTTAAACTGAAAACAACCTCACATGCTGATATTCATTATTTACATCCAGGGGGTGAAAACACCCTGGCTCTGGGTGGGGCAGTGGATTAGGATGCTGTGCAAGTGATCAGAAGGTCGCTGGTTCAAATCCCAGGGTCAGCAGAGTGATTTTTGGGCCAGTTGCTCCAGGGACTGACTGACCCAGCTTCCTCAATTGTACATCATTTTAGATCAAAGCATCTATTACATAAATGTATATATTCATATCCTCACCATTTTGGGCAGTCTCTGTGTGCCCCCCGCCCCTGGCAGCAGACCCAGCATGACCTCTGGGGTCCCCAGGATGGTTTTCTTGCTCTTCGTCGCCACCCGGTACTGGCAGGCGATGGCAAACTGAAAGAGAGACACTCGTGTAAAGCGTGAGCCGTTCCAGGCGGTCACATGACAACGCGGAAGAAGGCAGAGGGTGACCCCCAAGCAATCGGTACATGCAGACGTTTCTGGAACAGAGTGACTCCGGTACATTTGACCATACAGAACGGCTCGGTGAGGCCCACCTCTAGCCCCCCCCCCAGGCAGGAGCCGTTAATGGCCGCTATGATGGGAATGGGCGATTTGGCGACTTTTTCAAACATCTTCTGTCCCTCCTGAGAGATGGCTGTGACGTCCTCTTCAGTCTGACAGGCCTCAATCATGCTGTGGACAGAACAGACAGAATGAAATGGTTCTCCGTTCACCAGAGAACGCGCGTTTAGCTTTGATGAGACATTATTCTGTCCTTGGTCTCCCATAAGTCTAAATCTGAACTGTCTCCAGACTCTCGCGACCTATAAACACAAAAGCAGTGCTGGGTATTGAGATACTAAAGACTGTTAGTTAAATACTACAGTTATGTGTGTGTATTTTGAGGGTGAGGCTCTATATGTCATTCCATGTAGCTGCCAGCAGGTGTCAGTGCTGTAGAGAAGTTGGGAGATCAGTTCAATATATTGAATACTTTCAGGGTTTCCGGAAGCATTTGACAAAGTATTTTTTGAGAGTAACGGTGGCCACAAGAACACAGCAAATATCAAAGCATTTTATTATTATTACTATTAGCAGTAGTATTAGTAGTAGTAAAAGTATTAGTACAAGTGTATGACGAGACTGAGGGGGTCTGAAACATTAGGTAAGGATTTATTCAGGATTGGATCACTGACTTGATATCTGCTCCGGCGATGAAGCAGCCGGGTTTGGAGGAGATGAGGACGGCACTCCTCACGGCGCCATTGGCCCAGACCTCATTCATCACCTGGGTCATCTCGCTCTGCATCTGGGCCGACAGCGTGTTGACCTGCGTTGGCACAGTAGAGACGTGCCACAGAAAAGCTGGATCAGCAGCCACCCCTATGCAAAGGGCATATAACCCCCTGCCACCACTGTCAGGCAACACAGGGAACAGGTACCTTTGAGTTCGGGTCATTGATCCGAATGACGGCCACGTCATCCTTGACCTCGTAATTGACGTACGTCCGAGCTATGTAAAGTGAAAGGTGAAAATGAGCACTGAACACTCTGTTTTAAGCTTTTGAACACAGCTGAAGTTAAATGTGTTTACCTGACATGGTGGATAAAACTGTAAGGTTACGGCAGTTATGGCCTAAAAAAATAAAAACAGGAAACATGACTGGTTATAACAAGTAACTGAACAACATACACATACCGTGGGCTAATAAAGAACAGAGGCTGCACAAGTAGACAAACTATAAAAGGAATGGAAACTATAGAGACAGGTCATGCGGGGTCTATACCAGCCACATGGCTGCTTAACACCATGATATTAGCAACACAAAAATGGATGAACTGTGGCCCAGATTGCTGACATACAAACCACATTCTAACCCATCCATACAACATTAAATCTTTTCCAGGAATGAGTTACGACAGTCATGGGGGGTCAGCAGGTTAGGACCCTGTGCCCGTGAACAGTAGGTCACCAGTTTGAATCTCAAGGTCAGCAGACTGATGCTGCTGTTGGACCCTTGAGCCCTGATTGCTCCAGGGGTGCTGCATGCAGGCAGGCCCTAGGATTCACTCACACTAGTGTGTATGTCTCAAAAGAGAGCAAGATGATATATGTGGAAATAAGCATTCCACTATACAAATGGCAAATCAAGCATCATTTCTTTCTAAACGATGCAGCTTGCAGTTACCTCAGATCAGATATTGATCTATGTATTAATGGGTTTTAGATATAATACAGTAAAAAAATACACTTACAACTCCCACAACAACCTGAATAATACAACAGGAAGGCAAGGGCCTTGCTATATTAAACAGCCACAAACAAATCTACAAAACATAATATAAAAATAAAATAATTACCATATTTATAGAGCTCTGGGGACATAATTTAAAATGATCTCAATTAAAAATTTCAGTTTTTTTTAAAGAAATTTCACAAGTAATGTAAGACAGTGAAACTACCACACATATTCATATTCTGAATATATCAATATATCAAAAAATATCAAAACAGGAATAATAAAAAGAAAGAAACATGACTGAGATATGCTACTTTCAAAGCACAACACACCAACAATGATAAAGTGTAGTTATCATTACTGCAAATGCACTAATTACTGCTTAGTTCATAATTACAAAATTAACCTACATCAAAATACAATTTTTGTTAAATACAAAGTAGAAATGCATATATAAACACTGACTGCCACATTTGTTTAATTGTATCTGGCACAGAAGGAGACTGCAGAGTGGAATAGTTGGCCTGTCCAAAATGACTAGGATTTGTTTGTTTGGATAATATCCTGTATAAATGTTATTTCTTAACACCTGTATTCATATTTGGTTAAGGTTTAAACTGTTACACATGTATCACTTTTATGTTAACACCCATTTTAAGCAATCCATGCTTTAAAAAACCATTTAACATTTTTTTATATACAGGCAGAGCAGCGAACTGAGAAAATGCACAATTCAATCTGAATACATTGCAGAGGTTCTTAAATAGTGAAAACACTACAATTCAGACCTGTTTGGTAGAAAATGCTGAGTTGCTTAAAATACACCTATTTTATGTGGCAGATGTATTACCACACTGATAAGTCAAGTCAAAAATCACAATCCCATATAAATCATTTGCAATGGCTATGTAACGAAAATGCAAATCTTTTACGTTACTTTTCGTGTTTTACTGTATGGCTCTAACAACTACGCAGAATACTTTTGGCTGCAATACTAACTAGGTGAAAGGTCACCACCGGCACCAGCGACAGATCCGTATTCCAACAGATTTGCAGCCGGTTGCAGCTTGATCAACCGCAAAGCCTGCAGTCCACACACCCTTCTGAACCGCTGGACCTTTCTGTTACCTGTAAGCAGACTACATCTGCTCGTAGCGAACCTGGAGAGAATGCCCACTGCACGCATGCCAGTCATTTCGAGGACAGGTCAGTCGCTGCAAGTGGGCATTGACAGCGGAGACGGGTACGGTCGCTGTCCATTTGGATGACCGACACTTGCCCTTATTAAAAATGGAAAATGTATATGCAAATAAAAAGAAAATAATAATTAGTATCAGGTTTATTTCACTATTAAACACATAATAACGTCTTAAAACGGCAAATTGTTTTAATTAAATGATGTCGAGGACTTTAAAGCTGAACATTAATGGCAGGCATAGTTCTCGACAACTATATTTTGGGGTCCTGAAGCCGTGACGAATTGTCGGGGATGTTGTGTAGTAGACAGCAGCGCACTTGAACTGCGATTTGTAGGCGAAGGTGGAGAAGTGCTGTTCCTGTGGATACTCTCTGAGAAGTTGTAAGATTATTTATCTGCTTACATGCATACATTTTACTATAAGTACATGTGAACATAGGTTTATTTCCGTGCAGCAAAATACTTTTTTTGTGGGGTCTGTGAGGTGGCAGTCTGTTAGTTGGCAGTCTGTTAGTTATCTGTGCTGTCGGCTGAGTGTCTGTACATGGCGGTCATTACCGGCTGTGTAACCGTACGCTGTGGCTGTGTTTGGGAGCTGGGGTGTTCATCCGAACCCACTAAAGGAAATTTGTGCTGTAATGCGAACGTCCTTCCCTGCTGGCCCTGATTTAACGAGCCCTTTGAGACTGAGTGGAAAGTGGGTGAAAGGTCATGCCATACAGCAAACAGACAGACGCTAAAGATCAGAGACACAGCGCACCTATTTTACCGTGTATTATACATGTATCATGGCTGCGTTTGTTTTTTAAGCTGGTGCTAAGAGCAAAGCTTTTCTAATAATAGCCACAAGTTAAAATGTAGTATGCAACTGAAAATGTGCAATGTGTTAAAGTTGCTGTTTCTGTGTTTCAGGTGAAAATGGCATTGATGCTAATGAAGAGTGTCCGTAACAGCCCAGTGACCTCATCCTGGGTTGGGCATACTGGTAAAGTGACATTTAAATTATCATCTGCTTCCCAGGGTGAACTTCTCTCTCTTATATGAAGATAGGGCAGTGCAAGCCACTGTAATGTGTGTAATTTCACTCTGGAAAGTGAAAAGAATCTTTGTTGATCACTTGTTTCCTGTGGTTATTGTTTTTGTTTGTTTTTTTTTTTAGTGGCCAGATGTTTAGGCACATCCACTCACCTCCAGGCTCCAGGTAGGATAAAGTTTGGTGATGTTACACCCTCAGTGGTTGCTTGATTAAGTAATGTACTGCTGGAATCCCCTTTGTCTCCAGAACCACATCAGTGGTTGTCGAGTTGTATATTTAGAGACACCTTTCCGCACACCCTGGCTTTTGTCTTATCTGAAAAGAACCTGGTGATTCTCCTCCCGCTCATTAACAGGTTGTTTTTGAGCACTGAAATACCGTGAAGCACCGTGTATTGAACCAATTTTGGTGTGATTTTTGGGACCAAATCGCTTACTTTCTAGCACCTTAGCCATTCTAATGCTCAGCCAAACTGTAAGTGGACCTCTTGGCACTGTGTACATGCTGCATTTGTTGCAGCCAAACGATATACTGTTTGGCGGAAGAGGCTGTGTGTGTTAGGCAGGTGTCTTTATTAGTCAGGCCACTGTATCGGTATGTGATGTACATTTTGGGCGCTGTTATATCAGTCTATCAAAATTTCAGATACTCCATGTCCTGGGTGGGACAGCTAGTGTTTTTACTTTCATAGCAGTGAAAACCTTGAAGTTGTGTTGATGTTGGTCATAAAATCACACAGTTCCATATGCTAAAATAAAACTGAAAATAGGGCTGTGTGTCGCCAGGCCGTGGGCAAGAGGAACCATTTCACGACACAGTACAGCAATACACTAATCAGTTTGCAAGACGTTATTATTACACAGAAGTTTTTAGTTTCTTATCTCTTTATTATTTGGAAATTTTCAGCATTGCCAGCTGTTCAAATAAGGGAATACTGCATGTCTTTTATCTTCAGTGTTTTAATTCAGAAATGTCACTTATCAACAGTTTACGGTTGCATTAGCACACTACTGATGTCCTTATTATTAAACATCATTAGTTTTAGTCTAAAGTTTGTGGTTCCTCCACTTTGTGGTGCCTCCACTATGTTTAAACTCCATAAGGGAACTTTTACAAACTGAGCATCA
This sequence comes from Paramormyrops kingsleyae, assembly GCF_048594095.1. NCBI lineage: Eukaryota > Metazoa > Chordata > Actinopteri > Osteoglossiformes > Mormyridae > Paramormyrops > Paramormyrops kingsleyae. The sequence goes on from NC_132815.1 coordinate 15,263,790, forward strand.
TGAGTGAATTATTATCTATACACAGTTCATCAAGTAGGCCTCGCCCCGAAACACAAGAAGTTTCGAATCATGTTATCAGTCTTCATTTTCAATTTAGTTAAGATTTGGTGTTTCATGGTCTAATAATGACGTGTTCCATATCATTACAAATGTTTGACAGTAGAAATGCTTTTTGAAGAGTTATTGTTTTTGAACGATTGGTGATATTTGAATATGTAAAATGAATTAGCTGTGCAAGAGATTAGCTCTGCAACAAGAGAGCTTGCTATAATAATATCAACTGAAGAGTAAAACAAGGCCAGTAAAAATCACATCTGTATTGATATGTATAAATGTATAAATATGAGGCATCTAAATTATATGTGTTGAAGTCATATTACTGAACACAGTAATATAATTTACAAAGATTTCTGGTATAGTAAACTCTGGTATAAACTATTAGACTTAATGATTACTTATTCTCCTTTAGTAATTGTGAAAATCCAGAATAATGAATAAATAAATTCTACTTATACACGAACACTGCATTAGGTTCACGAACACTGCATTAGGTTCACGAACACTGCATTAGGTTCACGAACACTGCATTAGGTTCACGAACACTGCATTAGGTTCACGAACACTGCATTAGGTTCACGAACACTGCATTAGGTTCACGAACACTGCTTTAGGTTCACGAACACTGCTTTAGGTTCACGAACACTGCTTTAGGTTCACGAACACTGCTTTAGGTTCACGAACGCATTTTTTGCAAACTCTGGAGAGTTTGGATGTTTGTTACAACCCTAATGGAAAAATATTGTGATCGTAAATTGGAAAAACTGCTGAATCATATTCTTAAATTCAATTCATTTATCAGTCTTGTATAGCTCTCGGATTTGTTAATGTTATTATTATGTCTCTTTAATTTGATGTTGATGGTCCAAGAATGTGGTTGACTTCCATAAGACAGTCCTAAGTTGTTAATATAAATTCAGCTTTAAACTGCTAGGTTGCTAATATTAGGATACTTCACATGACCATGTGATGGATGGATCCTTAAAACAATGGCACTTTGTAAATCAGTGGTTCTCGACCTTTTTGCACCATAACCCAATTTTTACCATGCCAGCTCAGTCATGACCCAATATCAAGTATTGGTTTAAATTAGCACTATGATCAAGCACACAGTGCACTCTGCAGCTTATACCAGTCAATGCCTATCGCCCAAATCTGATTGGATGTGCCAGTGAATTTTAAATTAAGCATCTGTGATTTGGCTTCTTTGATAGTGTTTACTAGTTTTGTGCTAAGCATTTGTAGAACCAAGACCTGTTTATATAGGTTAATTCTAGGATTGGGACTGGGAAATCTGATCGTGGATCAGCATAGAAGCTTGCTGATTTGAAAAAATGCATACATTTCCAACTCTGCCTCGTGACCCTTTCAGAACTTGCCGGAACCTAAATTTGGGTCACAACCTATGGGTTGAGAATTGCTGTTGTGGCGAATGTTGTGTGACTAGTTGATAAATATCCAGTTATCTAACTCATTGTGTGGTTTTTTTTTTCCTGGCTTTTCAAAAAAAGGTCAACCTAAAAGCAAAAAAACCCTGGCCAAATCTGGTGTGAAGAACATCGTTTTAGTGGAAGGGGTCCGCACACCATTTCTGATGGCTGGTACCACGTAAGTCATCTTCACATCTTCTCCTGAGGTAACATGTTATGGGACCTGTAGAACACAGCATGTTCAGTTCATGTACATGTTTTATTGGGTTTATATGCCCTCCTTTGGCCTCTGCAGGCAGTCGTAGGGGGATGTAGCTGGTGGCCATGTGTATGTCCTGTTTGCCCGGTCAGTGGAAACTGTCAGGTTCACTCAGGTCCACAGTGCAATACTGGGTTTCAGGCACCAGGGGGCCTCAGTTCTTGTAATCATATCTGTTGTCTTTCTCGTCCCCTGGCTATCTTCTTTATCCTGATCTAGCATAATGTATTAGCATTTTTTCAGCAGTTGTCTGTCAGATGAAGTGCACTTTAAGTCTCATCTGTTTGTCTTTGTTCAGATACAATGATCTGATGCCCCACGACCTGGCCAGAGCTTCTCTCCAGTAAGCAGCTGTTGTCTTTATAAGCAGTGAGCAGGGCCTGAAGACCCTGTGAAAACATGAGGGTCACTGATGCTTGGCAATGTGGATTAACTTCTGTGGGGGGGGGTGTCATATCTTGGACAGTAGATTATAATTTCCAGAATGTTCTGCTAGCTGCCTTGAAGGATCATGTGATGGACTTATCTTCTCACTCCAGGGGTCTCCTGACTAAGACCGGCCTCCCAAAGGACGCTGTTGAGTACCTCGTGTTTGGCACAGTGATTCAGGAGGTGAAGACCAGTAATGTTGCCAGAGAGGTAAGCACCACTAAATGACTTGAGTAAATCAACAGTTTGGAGATCTGGCTGTAGAAACTATGGTTTTATGTTTCTGACACCAGATATAATATGTTCGATTGAGACCTTGGTGTCTGCTGACAAAGTCTCTGCTTGAAATGCAGACCATGTTCCTATTCTCATCTTAGTCTTTTGGATAGTGGGTCAACTGGCTGCCATTCCAGAGCACGCTTTGTAATGGTCTTTGTAGTTTGTATTTGAACAATTGATTTTTGGCCAGAGTCCAAGCCAATGAAACAAATCTTCATGATGCACCGAACTCTGCCAGAATGTTCTATGCATTTCCTAAATCGATCTTAGGGCTTGAAGTCCCCTCTGTTCAAATGCTGTTAACTGTCTTCAGAATGGTTTTAAGACCCCATGTGGCTGTCATATTTTAGGAAGAGCCTGTGGTTGATGTGGTCTGGCTCATAGTTCGTTTGGTAATGTGTGCAGGCTGCTCTCGGAGCCGGATTTTCTGATAAGATCCCAGCCCACACTGTAACGATGGCCTGCATCTCCTCCAATCAGGCCATGACCACCGGTACGTGCTTCCGGTCCCCGACTTCCTCAGCGGGGGCCTCGTTTAAACTTTGAGGGGGCATGGCGAGTCGGGTTCCCGTTACTGACTGTGAGGGACGCGCTGTTGGTGTTCCCACGCAGCTGTCGGCCTGATAGCGGCGGGACAGTGCGACACCGTGGTGGCCGGTGGAGTCGAGTTCATGTCCGACGTTCCCATCCGACACAGCCGCAAGATGAGGAAGATCATGCTATCCCTGAACAAAGCTAAGACCTTTGGCCAGAGGATGGCGCTGCTGGGCAAGATGAGACTGAGCCACTTTGCCCCTGAGGTGACCCTGTGTGCCACATGCACTTTGCTCTGCTTTGGTGGTGCAGTGAAGTTGTACTCTGGACGTGTGACTGTTCTGATCCCCTCCCCCTTCCCACTGCTGTATGACAGCTGCCTGCCGTGGCAGAGTTCTCCACCGGGGAGACCATGGGTCACTCCGCGGACCGACTGGCAGCCGCCTTCGGCGTGACCCGCCTTGAGCAGGACGAGTTTGCTTTTCGCTCCCACAACTTCGCCAAGAAGGCGCAGGACGCCGGGTTCCTCAGTGACGTTCTCAGCATCAGTGTGCCAGGTGGGTGCCGGTTAGCTAGGAATGGGCTAGCGAGGTATGGACTAGCGTGCTGCGGGTTAGCGGGTATGGATTAGCGGATTGCGGGTTAGGGGAGCATGAGCCAGCGGGATATGGGCTAATTGGGTGTGGGCTAGCAGACTGTTGGCTAACGTGTGGAAGATTAGCGAAGTATAGGTTAGCAGGATACAGGTTAGCGGTGCACGGACTAGCAAGGCGCGGGTTCTTTTGTATTCAAATTATTTTTCTGTATTGGTGTACTTAACACTACTTAACATTAGTGTCTCACACTGGCTTCTGGAGGTTTTTGGTGTGTGGGGTGTACTGGGTTAAGGTTTCTTCTGAAGCTTTAAGGCTGGCACCTGTTCCACCTGAATAGGGAAGGGCATGGTTTCCAAGGACAACGGCATCCGCCCAAGCTCCTTGGATCAGATGGCCAAGCTGAAGCCCGCTTTCATCAAGCCCCATGGCACGGTCACTGCTGCCAACTCCTCTTTCTTGGTAAGTGGACAGACAGCTGCGCTAGCTCGTTTGGCTAACATGCGCTAATGCCCACGTTTCCTGTCTCCCTCCCCCCGGGCGGCCGATTGAACAGACCGACGGCGCCTCCTCCACTCTCATCATGTCAGAAGAAAAGGCTTTGGCCATGGGATTCAAGCCCAAAGCGTATCTGAGGTAAGCCAGGCAGGTGTCACACCCCTAATGGCAGGGGGCATTATGAGGTTGGGTCCTCAGCCAGGCCACGTGTGTATGAGGTTGGGTCCTCAGCCAGGCCACGTGTGTATGAGGTTGGGTCCTCAGCCAGGTCACGTGTGTATGAGGTTGGGTCCTCAGCTAGGCCACGTGTGTGTGAGGTTGGGTCCTCAGCTAGGCCACGTGTGTGTGAGGTTGGGTCCTCAGCTAGGCCACGTGTGTGTGAGGTTGGGTCCTCAGCTAGGCCACGTGTGTGTGAGGTTGGGTCCTCAGCTAGGCCACGTGTGTGTGAGGTTGGGTCCTCAGCCAGGTCACGTGTGTATGAGGTTGGGTCCTCAGCTAGGCCACGTGTGTGTGAGGTTGGGTCCTCAGCCAGGTCACGTGTGTGTGAGGTTGGTCCTCAGCCAGGTCACGTGTGTATGAGGTTGGGTCATCAGCCAGGTCACGTGTGTATGAGGTTGGGTCCTCAGCTAGGCCACGTGTGTGTGAGGTTGGTCCTCAGCCAGGTCACGTGTGTGTGAGGTTGGGTCCTCAGCCAGGTCACGTGTGTGTGAGGTTGGGTCCTCAGCCAGGTCACGTGTGTGTGAGGTTGGGTCCTCAGCCAGGTCACGTGTGTGTGAGGTTGGGTCCTCAGCCAGGTCACGTGTGTGTGAGGTTGGTCCTCAGCCAGGCCACGTGTGTGTGAGGTTGGTCCTGAGCCTCATGGGGTTGTTCACGTCAACTGTCTACCTTCTCAGCCAGTCATTTTGTGTTTTACGCTTCAAGTGTCATGTTTCCTTTGCAGAGATTTTGTCTTTGTGTCCCAAGACCCGAAAGATCAGCTTCTTTTAGGGTGAGTTGCATTGAGGGGTTAAACCTGTCCTACCAAACATTTATCTAGTCTTAATTAATTGGTAAAATACTGGGCCAGACAAAGAATCATATGGGTGATTGTCCTGTTCTGTCCAAACCATCTTGAACATCTAGGAGAAGTACTGTCTTCCTAATATTGTGTGTGTGTGTGTGATGTAGAGTCTCTGGGCGATGACCCCTGTGTCTGTGGGTCCTCTGATGCAGCTGTTCTGGCCCGTTTCAGGCCCACTTACAGCACCTCGAAGATCCTGGAGAAGACCGGGTTGACGTTAGCCGATATTGATGTTCTCGAGTTCCATGAAGCTTTTGCGGTGAGTTTGTAGTTCATCTGTATGGCAGCGTGTTGCTGCCACCGTGGTATAAGAAACTGGGCAAATGTGATTTTATCATGGTGGGAGCAATACACTGTAGATCTGTTTGCCTTTGCTGTTTGATTTCTTTTTGTTACTGTACATTACATATTTCCAGGGACTGTATGTTTACATGAGGTTCAGCAGGCGATCAGAAGGTCACTGGTTCACCATTTAGTCTTCTTCATGTAGCCAAGACTTTGGTGATCAGATATCTGGGATCAAAACAAACTGCCAGCATTGCTTACTATGTGATTTTATAATGTTTCTGCAAGTGTTCCAAACTGCATTTTGCAATGCCTATGCTTTGATGTCAAATTACAAACTTAACAAAAATCATATTTACATATATACATTATACATATTTACAATATACATTAAAATAAAGATGAGTGTAATGGCAAAACAAATATATAAGAAATAATTGATTTGCCATGAATTAAGTTTATGATATTTGAAGAAATGTGTGATCATGCCCCAGTCAGTGAAAGTGTGTTTCCTACCCCTAGACCCCAGAGGGGATAACCTGGTACAATTGTTTTTTGTTCTTGTTTTTGTTTTTTTTAGGGCCAAATTATGGCAAACCTGAAAGCCATGGACTCGGATTGGTTCGCCCAAACCTATGTTGGAAAGAAGTCGAAGGTAACTTAAGCACTGTTGTTAAATTTGGGGAGAGCTGAGAGTTAGTGCTGATCTTCAGACGCCTGACAGTGGTCCTGTTGGTCCAGGTCGGGTCGGTGCCGATGGAGAAGTTGAATACCTGGGGAGGCTCCCTGTCCCTGGGCCACCCGTTCGGGGCCACCGGCTGCCGGCTGGTGACCACCACAGCTCACAGGCTGCGCAAGGAGGGGGGGCAGTATGGACTGGTGGCGGCCTGTGCTGCGGGAGGGCAGGTAATCTGGCAGGCGGGGGTCCTGGGTCACCGTAAATCTGCCCTGCGCATGACATGTTATACAGGGAGTCACTGTGTACTGGCCTGTTTTCATCTGCTTTTTTAACTGCTGGATAAGACAAAGAATAATCGCACAGCAAAAATACCTCCTTAGCAGTACCTGAGAAGGCTTTCCACCCCTTTTTTATGAACTTAAGTAATAAGAACATTAGCAAACTCAGTGTTTCTCTCGGAAAGATGTTTGTCTCACTCTCTGATTTATTGTTGGTGTCTTTTCTAGGGTCATGCCATGATTGTTGAAGCATATCCACAGTGACTCTGAGGTGAGGGAGCCTCTGGAGTCACAGGAGAACCTGCCTGAAGGGTCTTGGTCAATTGAACTACTTTGCCTGATGCTAATAATCGCTGTAGGGAGGTTGTACTGTCGGAGGTTGCAGTGGCTTCGAGGGTTGGGGAGGTCTGATAGCATGTAGCATCTTGAAAACTGTGTCCCCCCCCACCCCTCTGACTGTATCAGTGCTTGTGAAATAAGGCGCTCCGTCCTGTAATAACAAATAAGCCTCACTGGGACAAAATAGTTTGCTGCTCTCTTCTGTGATATCAGCATGTTGATTTGTACCAACAATAAACTAATATTTCAGTTGATGGTCTTCAATATCCTCTTTCATCTTCCTCCATCGTGATGGGTTTTTTGCCAATTAAATGTTCAGACATCCTCTTTGATTAGGCCAAAGTATATGAATACAGCCACCCCAGTACAGTGGCGATGGATGCTGTGTTTTCTGAGGTGTATTTGGTGCTTTTAACTAATGGCAAGTTGATGTCCGTCTCCTGTGTGCTAAACAAGAAGTTAAAGGGAACGTTTGGGCACCTGTGCTGGGATTGGCACTGCAGTCACCTGTCCAGTTTAGCAAATTTGACACAGTGTCCATTATCTGCAAGTTGGCTGTGAAAAATGGGAATTGTTTTGAGGAACTTGCTGAAAGATCACTGAAACTAAATAAAAGCCAAAACTATGTAATGGTTTGGGTCATAAAATCATACTATATATAAATATTAGTGCTATTCAACATGTTTTATTGCAACTGTATACTATACTTTTAATATGAAAAGTTATTTTAATGTTTCAAGTGTTTCTAAAATCTTGGTGTTGGTATGCTGCACATCTATGGAGTGGTGACTATATATGCAAAAATATTGAGTCACACGTCAGCTCTCTGTAATGGCTGAGTACACATTACCCATGATAACTGTCATGGCCTTTTTCCCTCTATTAAAATTGATGAGTCTATTCCTCTCTTGTACTAGTTCTTTACATACACAAAAAATGCAGAATAAAGGGTAATAAAAATCGTGCGCGTCCATTAATCCCTGATTAAAAGTGCTGTCGGTGTCTCAGAGTGCGGTGACGTGGGGCCTGTATTACGAAGAGGGGTTACTGGCTTATCGGGATAACTTCTTGGATTTAAGGGCAAAATGGGCAAAATGTAAGTGAACGAATATGAAGTCCATTTAAACTGTGGTACGTTATAAATCCGACAAGCTACCACTGAACTATGAAGAGAGGTTCACATAGGGAGAGTTAACTAGACAGGGCCGGTGTTCTGTCGATATATTCTGTCTTGTCGAAAAATGCTACCGTAGTGCTAATTCGATAGCCCTAACTCTTACCCTAACCCTAACCCCCCAAAACCCTTACCTTAACCCTAACCCCAAGACGGTGGAACTGCATAAGCGCAGAAAGGCTCGATAGCACGTCTCGATAGGTAGTATTTTTCGACAGAACACCGGTTTTATCAGGAGCGGGTTACCGATGGGGTGTGAGTCCATAAGCAGCGGCCGTGTTTGCCATCACTGAAATCATGCTTTTGCGTTGAGACCCGACGTTTGTACTTTGTTACGGACAAAAAGCTAAGATAACACACATAAAACATTGTATTGGATCAAAGTAATTCTATGCAATCAATGAAAAACTGACAAACCACAGATTTTCGTTTCTACCAATTGTAAGTTTGTTTCAGTTTCCGGCTAGTTTTCGAGTATCATTTGCCCGTATAGTTTCATTTTACTTTTGATAGGAGAAATGGTTTGATTATCATTTTCGTTTCAGTATTTGCCAATAATAATTGAGACTGTTTATTGGTTAAATCTCCAAGGGGGGTGGGCGAGTGAGAGGTTTGGGATGTGGTCAATAAAACCGCTGAGTACAGAAACTGAGGAGGGAATAAAGAGCCGAGGCAGGACAGAATAAAGTGAAGACTAACTTTAATACATGAGTGAGGGAGTTAATGACGGCGGGTGACCCGGCTCAGGGCTCCGCTAACGTCGTCTCGCAAATTGGAGGTATTAATGTAACACCAGCGCAGACTTGCAAAATTTGCCTATTACTGTCTTTAAAATGAGATAAATTCATTTGTGTGGTTTTCAGTAAATTTTCTAGAAACGTATTGAATTACTGTGTACTTGTCATCAGAGATTTCTGTTTGCATTCAAGAATCGTTTCTTTCGGACACTCTGAACTCATTTCAGATGGCAACTTTGGTGTTTTCAATCATCTGTGATTACAACAGACAGATCATATTTAAAATAAATATTTTCGATGACTGCCGTCCTACAACCTCCAGTAATCAAGGAACTTCTGTTGGAGATGTCACCGTTGTCACGGTAGCAGGAGACAACTACAGGAGCGACACTCGGAGCTCACAGGGCACCATGGACGCCCCGATGCGCAGCAGGAAACGCAAGCGGTCTTCTGACAGCGCCGCAAGTTCTTCCAGCCCAAAAGCAAAGAGGATGCGGCTGCACTAGCCGGTGTAGACCAGCTTTGGGGAACGGAGATCAACCAGACCACGGGGCAATTCGTGAAGCTGTTGTGAGTTGCCATGATGAACACACGATTTTAATATGACCGAAGTTGTCCAAAGTACATGTTTTTCAATGTTCCAAATCATTTAATAAATGAGTCTGAAAGAAATCGAAAGTTTGTTTAATTGCTTCTTTGTATAAATGAAACCCTTCTTTGATCCCTGATAAACAATGTTTCCTGTGATGTTCAGTGTGCGCAGTGGCGGGGAGAGAATTGACATTATGCGGAATACAGAGGCGCGAGTTACAGCAAGTAAATTGTAACTCTTCCCGCTATTGTTGGTGGCTTTGATTAAAAATGTCGGATAAATGTCTCCTGGCTAGTACGCCGCTTTGGACTAAAGCGTCTGCTACATACCTAAAATGTAATCCACCGAAAGTGAACCGGGCATGGGACGTCGAGGCAGGATAGCACAAAGCTTTACCGAAATTTAATTCATGAATCTGGGAGTGAATGGCGACGTGCGACCTGGCTCAAGCGACGAGGCTCACTGTCTCGAAAATTAGAGCTATTACCGTAACACCAGCGAAGACTCGCAAAGTTTGCCTTCACGTCGAGAATCTCTTCTTTCGGACACTTTGGACTCATTCCACATGGCAAATTCTTTGGTGTTTTCAATCATCTGTGATTGCAGCAGTCAGATCATATTGAAAATAAATATTTTCGATGACTACCGTCCTACAACCTCCAGTAATCAAGGATCTTCTGTTGGAGATGTCACCGTTGTCACGGTAGCAGGAGACAACTACTGGAGCGACACTCGGAGCTCACAGGGCACCATGGGCGCCCCGATGCGCAGCAGGAAACGCAAGCGGTCGGATGACAGCGCCGCAAGTTCTTCCAGCCCAAAAGCAAAGAGGATGCGGCTGCACTAGCCGGTGTAGACCAGCTTTTGGGAACGGAGATCAACCTGACCACTGGGCAATTCGTGAAGCTGTTGTGAGTTGCCATGATGAACACACGATTTTAATATGACCGAAGTTGTCCAAAGTACATGTTTTTCAATGTTCCAAATCATTTAATAAATGAGTCTGACAGAAATCGAAAGTTTGTTTAATTGCTTCTTTGCAAAAAGCAAAATAATAGGGTGTAAATAAATGAAACCTTTCTTTGATCCATGATAAACAATGTTTCCTGTGATGTTCAGTGTTCGCAGTGGCGGGGAGAGAATTAACATTATGCGGAATACAGAGGCGCGAGTTACAGCTGTTTGAACTACAGTATGGCAAGCCGTGAGCCCATAGGCTGTGGGTCTCTGCCCTTCCTCATCTGTCAGAGTCTTACAAAAGAGACACGAAGAAAAGTATTGCGAGTGTGGACGACAATGAAAAAACAGGCGGAATCATAAAGCGGAGGACAGGATCACAGGGGATCACGTTTTCGGGTGTGGCGGTAATTAGTACCAGGTAGTCAAAACCGTCTTTTGGCCAGAGACGAGAAAGAAACGAAACTACTGCACGAGAGGGGGAGACATCAGGATGTCTGCTCCTGTAGCTCAGCCAACAGAGCATTGCCCTAACAAGACACGAGTCGTGAGTCACAAACCCGGAGAGTCCATGTAATTTGTAACTCTTCCCGCTATTGTTGGTGGCTTTGATTAAAAATGTCGGATAAATCTTTCCTGGCTAGTACGCCGCTTTGGACTAAAGCGTCTGCTACATACCTAAAATGTAATCCACCGAAAGTGAACCGGGCATGGGACGTCGAGGCAGGATAACATGCACAAACCTTTACCGAAATTTAATGCATGAATCTGGGAGTGAATGGCGACGTGCGACCTGGCTCAAGCGACGCGGCTCACTGTCTCGAAAATTAGAGCTATTACCGTAACACCAGCGAAGACTCGCAAAGTTTGCCTTCACGTCGAGAATCTATTCTTTAGGACACTTTGGACTCATTCCACATGGCAAATTCTTTGGTGTTTTCAATCATCTGTGATTGCAGCAGTCAGATCATGTTGAAAATAAATATTTTCGATGACTGCCGTCCTACAACCTCCAGTAATCAAGGATCTTCTGTTGGAGATGTCACCGTTGTCACGGTAGCAGGAGACAACTACTGGAGCGACACTCGGAGCTCACAGGGCACCATGGGCGCCCCGATGCGCAGCAGGAAACGCAAGCGGTCTTCTGACAGCGCCGCAAGTTCTTCCAGCCCAAATGCAAAGAGGATGCGGCTGCACTAGCCGGTGTAGACCAGTTTTGGGGAACGGAGATCAACCTGACACGGGGCAATTGGCGAAGCTGTTGTGAGCTGCCATGATGAACACACGACTTTAATATGACCGAAGTTGTCGAAAGTGTATGTTTTTCAATGTTCCAAATCATTTAAATAAATGAGTCTGACAGAAATCGAAAGTTTGTTTAATTGCGTCTTTGTAAAAAGCAAAATAATAGGGTGTAAATAAATGAAACCCTTCTTTGATCCCTGATAAACAATGTTTCCTGTGATGCTCAGTGTTCGCAGTGGCGGGGAGAGAATTAACATTATGCAGAATACAGAGGCGCGAGTTACAGCTGTTTGAACTACAGTATGGCAAGCCGTGAGCCCACAGACTGTGGGTCTCTGCCCTTCCTCATTTGTCAGAGTCTTACAAAAGAGACACGAAGAAAAGTATTGCGAGTGTGGACGACAATGAAAAAACAGGCGAAATCATAAAGCGGAGGACAGGATCACAGGGGATCAAGTTTTCGGGTGTCGCGGTAATTAGTACCAGGTAGTCAAAACCGTCTTTTGGCCAGAGACGAGAAAGAAACGAAACTACTGCACGAGAGGGGGAGAAATCAGGATATCTGCTCCTGTAGCTCAGCCAACAAAGCATTGCCCTAACAAGACACGAGCCGTGAGTCGCAAACCCGGAGAGTCCATGTAAATTGTAACTCTTCCCGTTATTGTTGGTGGCTTTGATTAAAAATGTCGGATAAATGTCTCCTGGCTTGTACGCCGCTTTGGACTAAAGCGTCTGCTACATACCTAAAATGTAATCCACCGAAAGTTAACGGGGCATGGGACGTCGAGGCAGGATAGCACAAAGCTTTACCGAAATTTAATGTATGAGTCGAGGAGTTATTAGATCTATTAAAGTAACACCAGCACCGATTAGTAAAGTGCGCCTTCACGACGAGAGATGTCGCTAGTGGACACTATGGACTCGTTTCATTTTCCCTCGGACGAAGAACCAATGGATGTAACCGAATCTTGTAAGTTTCCTATCTTTTATACTTTTTGGAGAATTAACTGAAATGTAACTGAGCTGTCAGGGGCTGATGCTGAGCCTCGACGAGAGACTAAAATATGACAAGGCCATCGTCTGCCAGCATTTTAACACTTATTTTATTGTCATGTAGGTAATGGTGTCATGTTAATATATTTAGCATTTACCCATTCCACCACGCCTCCAGTAATCAGCACCGTGTACGTTCTCATTGTACAATAGTTTTTATTAATCAGATATCCCGGAAACACTTAGCTTGTCCATTCCGTGCTTCATTCAAATATTACCCTATAAACTGGAATGCTGTATGGCTAGGAAGACACCGCAAGATGTCTTTGGTGTTGACGCACTGATGGGGCGGGGAAGAGGCGGTGCGTGGAAGAAAAAGGGAGGGGCTACTGCCTATATAAACAGGTGTCAAACAGTGGAGTTCTCAGTTGGAGTCAGATCGGAATTGAAGGCATTAATATACCTCGGATGAGAACACGCAATACTTTTTCTAGATTTTTCTGTATATTCGGACATTTGTTGGCAGACAGTTTTTGCCTTTCATACATGTTTCTGCCTTCACTGAATTAGATACATTTAATTTTGGGAGTTATCTCAACAACTGTACATGGCAAATACATTTTTTATGTTTTCAATCATCTGTCCTTACAGTAGAAAGATCATATTAAAAATAAATCATTGGGATGACTGTCTTCCTACAGACTCCACTAGTCACGGATCTTCTTTTGGAGATGCCACCATGGCAGGAAGCAGCTACCAGAGCGACCCGTATACCGGTACCACCCAGGGCATCGCGGCCATGGTGCCAGAAGCTGCTGGCAACCAAAATCGCCACACCGATGACTTGGAGCTGGAAGCACTCCTGCATGAAAATGATTACCTGCAGCTGCAGTTCATAAGCAGCGTGTCCCGCATGCAGATGCTCAATGGGGAGCCGCACTACAGGTGTGCCAATTGCCTGAGATCCCACCACAGCCTCAGTGCCCTGCAGAGACACATTGCCCTCGGCAGGCAGGAGGGCTTCAGTTGCTGTGTTTTCTATCGGGCGACCTGGAAGATCCATCTCAGGGATGCAGAGAGACTCCAACAGTCGGTTGCCCCGATGCACTGCAGGAAATGCAAGCGGTCAGCTGACAGCTCCGCAAGTACATCCAGCCCCACGGCAAAGAGGAGGCGGCTGCACGGTCCTGTGTAGGCCAGCATTTGGGAACGGAGATCAGCCTGGCACGGGGCTCCCCCTCTCGTGCAGTAGCTACTGTCAACATTCCACGAGCTCAGGGTTCTAATAAAATTGTAATGTAAATTGCTGAGTGATGAAGTCTTGGTTTTGTCTGTCACTGTTCTTGTCCTGGCACATTTCTGAAACTTGGGACAGCAATTTCAAAACATCTAAAACATTCTAAATCAGGAGTCTAAACAGGCCCCGCATCGCCGGGTGGGTGGGAGGTGGTAAGGCGGTGTCGCCCTCTCAGGTGGTCTGCCCCGCCCCTCAGTGAAGATTATGGCCTAAAATGAATGATTTACTTTTATTTATTTTCATTTAGAAATACTAATACATAATTCTGCCCAGCATAATTCATTAAAGCCAAAGTCAGGTCTTCAAATCCTCACAGTCACTTGACTAGTTGTGTGGGGGAGCACAAGCTGGTTGGCAACTTTCTACGCATTTCAAGAAGGTTGTGATCTTAGCATCTATATCCATCTAGCTTTTAACAAACCAAACGGGCATATGAAAATGGAACAAAAACCCCCACAATTCATTAATAGGTAAACATTGCTGGCTCTTTTGAAATCAAGCTCAGTGAGTCGCTATCATGCGATGGTCTGTGGATGGACCGTGATTCCTGGGGTTTGTTTATCTATTAGCGTGTGTCTGTTTCTGTGTGTCAGTATAATGTGATGATACACTTCTTAAACAGCGTGCATAATCTTTGGCTTAAGTTACCACCATCCTCTGCATTACAATTGACCCCCCCATTCATGTTGCATTGATGCCGGATCTGAGCATAAAACAGCACAAGCCCCTGGTGCATCAAAATGATATATTTCCATTTGAAATCTTATGTGTGTGCAAGGTAATAAATCTACTACAAGATATCATGTATGTGCCTGGGAGTCGCCGCCATTAAATCTGAGGGGAACGTGCCCCCCTCACATTTCATAACTATTTGTTTGGACCCCCCCACATTTAACATAAAATATTAGTTTTATGCCAGTGTGTCCCCCCCACATTCAAAATGCTTCTGACACACCTGTGTATGTGCCTGTTCACAAAACAATAAAAAATAACCTCACTTTGTTTTTTCAGGTCTGGGTGAAAGTCCTGCTGCTTCAATGCTTCCTCTGTCTAATAAATGAAGCACTGGCTTCAAAAATATTAGGGAAATGTTTTGCATCAAGCCTTTTGAATTAGGCCAACTGCCGCTAAAATTATTGTCAAGGGTGGTGCCATATGGGGGGGTGGGTTTGGACGATTCCAAGGGCCCCTGAGCGATTGGGGAACTAAAAATATTGGACTGAATTGGTCTAGACTGCATGGGGGGCAGTATGATGCGCCTTCACTGGGCTCAAAATCTCCAGCAACACCCATGATTACAGTGACCCAGACACAATGTTTTACTTTTGTTGAATTACGATTTTCACTATAATATAGGCCTACATTTATAAATATCATGAACTCCTAATGAAGACAAATATTCTAATTTCAGCAAAGTTGTCCAAAGTTATTTTTGTATTATTTTTGCAATTTCCCAAATCATTTTGAATAAATCATTCTGAAAGAAATTTAAACAGCTTGTTTGATCTCTCCAGCTCCGCAAGTTCTTCCAGCCCAAAAGCAAAGAGGATGCGGCTGCACTAGCCGGTGTAGACCAGTTTTGGGGAACGGAGATCAACCTGACACGGGGCAATTGGCGAAGCTGTTGTGAGCTGCCATGATGAACACACGACTTTAATATGACCGAAGTTGTCGAAAGTGTATGTTTTTCAATGTTCCAAATCATTTAAATAAATGAGTCTGACAGAAATCGAAAGTTTGTTTAATTGCGTCTTTGTAAAAAGCAAAATAATAGGGTGTAAATAAATTAAACCCTTCTTTGATCCCTGATAAACAATGTTTCCTGTGATGTTCAGTGTTCGCAGTGGCGGGGAGAGAATTAACATTATGCAGAATACAGAGGCGCGAGTTACAGCTGTTTGAACTACAGTATGGCAAGCCGTGAGCCCATAGACTGTGGGTCTCTGCCCTTCCTTATCTGTCAGAGTCTTACAAAAGAGACACGAAGAAAAGTATTGCGAGTGTGGACGACAATGAAAAAACAGGCGGAATCATAAAGCGGAGGACAGGATCACAGGGGATCACGTTTTCGGGTGTGGCGGTAATTAGTACCAGGTAGTCAAAACCGTCTTTTGGCCAGAGACGAGAAAGAAACGAAACTACTGCACGAGAGGGGGAGACATCAGGATGTCTGCTCCTGTAGCTCAGCCAACAGAGCATTGCCCTAACAAGACACGAGTCGTGAGTCACAAACCCGGAGAGTCCATGTAATTTGTAACTCTTCCCGCTATTGTTGGTGGCTTTGATTAAAAATGTCGGATAAATGTTTCCTGGCTTGTACGCCGCTTTGGACTAAAGCGTCTGCTACATACCTAAAATGTAATCCACCGAAAGTGAACCGGGCATGGGACGTCGAGGCAGGATAGCCCAAAGCTTTACCGAAATTTAATGTATGAGTCGGGGAGTGAAGCGACGCGGCTCACTGTCTCGAAAATTAGATCTATTAAAGTAACACCAGCACCGATTAGTAAAGTGCGCCTTCACGACGAGAGATGTCGCTAATGGACACTATGGACTCGTTTCATTTTCCCTCGGACGAAGAACCAATGGATGTAACCGAATCTTGTAAGTTTCCTATCTTTTATACTTTTTGGAGAATTAACTGAAATGTAACTGAGCTGTCAGAGGCTGATGCTGAGCCTCGACGAGAGACTAAAATATGACAAGGCCATCGTCTGCCAGCATTTTAACACTTATTTTATTGTCATGTAGGTAATGGTGTCATGTTAATATATTTAGCATTTACCCATTCCACCACGCCTCCAGTAATCAGCACCGTGTACGTTCTCATTGAACAACAGTTCTTATTAATCAGATATCCCGGAAACACTTAGCTTGTCCATTCCGTGCTTCATTCAAATATTACCCTATAAACTGGAATGCTGTATGGCTAGGAAGACACCGCAAGATGTCTTTGGTGTTGACGCACTGATGGGGCGGGGAAGAGGCGGTGCGTGGAAGAAAAAGGGAGGGGCTACTGCCTATATAAACAGGTGTCAAACAGTGGAGTTTTCAGTTGGAGTCAGATCGGAATTGAAGGCATTAATATACCTCGGATGAGAACACGCAATACTTTTTCTAGATTTTTCTGTATATTCGGACATTTGTTGGCAGACAGTTTTTGCCTTTCATACATGTTTCTGCCTTCACTGAATTAGATACATTTAATTTTGGGAGTTCTCTCAACAACTGTACATGGCAAATACATTTTTTATGTTTTCAATCATCTGTCCTTACAGTAGAAAGATCATATTAAAAATAAATCATTGGGATGACTGTCTTCCTACAGACTCCACTAGTCACGGATCTTCTGTTGGAGATGCCACCATGGCAGGAAGCAGCTACCAGAGCGACCCGTATACCGGTACCACCCAGGGCATCGCGGCCATGGTGCCTGAAGCTGCTGGCCACCAATATCGCCACACCGATGACTTGGAGCTGGAAGCACTCCTGCATGAAAATGATTACCTGCAGCTGCAGTTCATAAGCAGCGTGTCCCGCATGCAGATGCTCAATGGGGAGCCGCACTACAGGTGTGCCAATTGCCTGAGATCCCACCACAGCCTCAGTGCCCTGCAGAGACACATTGCCCTCGGCAGACAGGAGGGCTTCAGTTGCTGTGTTTTCTATCGGGCGACCTGGAAGATCCATCTCAGGGATGCAGAGAGACTCCAACAGTCGGTTGCCCCGATGCACTACAGGAAACGCAAGCGGTCGGCCGACAGCTCCGCAAGTACATCCAGCCCCACGGCAAAGAGGAGGCGGCTGCACGGTCCTGTGTAGGCCAGCATTTGGGAACGGAGATCCGCCTGGCACGGGGCTCCCCCTCTCGTGCAGCAGCTGCTGTCAACATTCCATGAGCTCAGGGTTCTAATAAAATTGTAATGTAAATTGCTGAGTGATGAAGTCTTGGTTTTGTCTGTCACTGTTCTTGTCCTGGCACATTTCTGAAACTTAGGACAGCAATTTCAAAACATCTAAAACGTTCTAAATCAGGAGTCTCAACATCAGTCTGAACAGGCCCCGCATCGCCGGGTGGGTGGGAGGTGGTAAGGCGGTGTCGCCCTCTCAGGTGGTCTGCCCCGCCCCTCAGTGAAGATTATGGCCTAAAATGAAATATTTACTTTTATTTATTTTCATTTAGAAATACTAATACATAATTCAGCCCAGCATAATTCATTAAAGCCAAAGTCAGGTCTTCAAATCCTCACAGTCACTTGACTAGTTGTGTGGGGGAGCACAAGCTGGTTGGCAACTTTCTACGCATTTCAAGAAGGTTGTGAGCTTAGCATCTATATCCATCTAGCTTTTAACAAACCAAACAGACGTCTGAAAATGGAACAAAAACCCCCACAATTCATTAATAGGTAAACATTGCTGGCTCTTTTGAAATCAAGCTCAGTGAGTCGCTATCATGCGATGGTCTGTGGATGGACCGTGATTCCTGGGGTTTGTTTATCTATTAGCGTGTGTCTGTTTCTGTGTGTCAGTATAATGTGATGATACACTTCTTAAACAGCGTGCATAATCTTTGGCTTAAGTTACCACCATCCTCTGCATTACAATTGACCCCCCCATTCATGTTGCATTGATGCCGGATCTGAGCATAAAACAGCACAAGCCCCTGGTGCATCAAAATGATATATTTCCATTTGAAATCTTATGTGTGTGCAAGGTAATAAATCTACTACAAGATATCATGTATGTGCCTGGGAGTCGCCGCCATTAAATCTGAGGGGAACGTGCCCCCCTCACATTTCATAACTATTTGTTTGGACCCCCCCACATTTAACATAAAATATTAGTTTTATGCCAGTGTGTCCCCCCCACATTCAAAATGCTTCTGACACACCTGTGTATGTGCCTGTTCACAAAACAATAAAAAATAACCTCACTTTGTTTTTTCAGGTCTGGGTGAAAGTCCTGCTGCTTCAATGCTTCCTCTGTCTAATAAATGAAGCACTGGCTTCAAAAATATTAGGGAAATGTTTTGCATCAAGCCTTTTGAATTAGGCCAACTGCCGCTAAAATTATTGTCAAGGGTGGTGCCATATGGGGGGGTGGGTTTGGACGATTCCAAGGGCCCCTGAGCGATTGGGGAACTAAAAATATTGGACTGAATTGGTCTAGACTGCATGGGGGGCAGTATGATGCGCCTTCACTGGGCTCAAAATCTCCAGCAACACCCATGATTACAGTGACCCAGACACAATGTTTTACTTTTGTTGAATTACGATTTTCACTATAATATAGGCCTACATTTATAAATATCATGAACTCCTAATGAAGACAAATATTCTAATTTCAGCAAAGTTGTCCAAAGTTATTTTTGTATTATTTTTGCAATTTCCCAAATCATTTTGAATAAATCATTCTGAAAGAAATTTAAACAGCTTGTTTGATCTCTCCAGCTCCGCAAGTTCTTCCAGCCCAAAAGCAAAGAGGATGCGGCTGCACTAGCCGGTGTAGACCAGTTTTGGGGAACGGAGATCAACCTGACACGGGGCAATTGGCGAAGCTGTTGTGAGCTGCCATGATGAACACACGACTTTAATATGACCGAAGTTGTCGAAAGTGTATGTTTTTCAATGTTCCAAATCATTTAAATAAATGAGTCTGACAGAAATCGAAAGTTTGTTTAATTGCGTCTTTGTAAAAAGCAAAATAATAGGGTGTAAATAAATTAAACCCTTCTTTGATCCCTGATAAACAATGTTTCCTGTGATGTTCAGTGTTCGCAGTGGCGGGGAGAGAATTAACATTATGCGGAATACAGAGGCGCGAGTTACAGCTGTTTGAACTACAGTATGGCAAGCCGTGAGCCCATAGACTGTGGATCTCTGCCCTTCCTTATCTGTCAGAGTCTTACAAAAGAGACACGAAGAAAAGTATTGCGAGTGTGGACGACAATGAAAAAACAGGCGGAATCATAAAGCGGAGGACAAGATCACAGGGGATCACGTTTTCGGGTGTGGCGGTAATTAGTACCAGGTAGTCAAAACCGTCTTTTGGCCAGAGACGAGAAAGAAACGAAACTACTGCACGAGAGGGGGAGACATCAGGATGTCTGCTCCTGTAGCTCAGCCAACAGAGCATTGCCCTAACAAGACACGAGTCGTGAGTCACAAACCCGGAGAGTCCATGTAATTTGTAACTCTTCCCGCTATTGTTGGTGGCTTTGATTAAAAATGTCGGATAAATGTCTCCTGGCTTGTACGCCGCTTTGGACTAAAGCGTCTGCTACATACCTAAAATGTAATCCACCGAAAGTTAACGGGGCATGGGACGTCGAGGCAGGATAGCACAAAGCTTTACCGAAATTTAATGTATGAGTCGGGGAGTGAAGCGACGCGGCTCACTGTCTCGAAAATTAGATCTATTAAAGTAACACCAGCACCGATTAGTAAAGTGCGCCTTCACGACGAGAGATGTCGCTAATGGACACTATGGACTCGTTTCATTCTCCCTCGGACGAAGAACCAATGGATGTAACCGAATCTTGTAAGTTTCCTATCTTTTATACTTTTTGGAGAATTAACTGAAATGTAACTGAGCTGTCAGGGGTTGATGCTGAGCCTCGATGAGAGACTAAAATATGACAAGGCCATCGTCTGCCAGCATTTTAACACTTATTTTATTGTCATGTAGGTAATGGTGTCATGTTAATATATTTAGCATTTACCCATTCCACCACGCCTCCAGTAATCAGCACCGTGTACGTTCTCATTGTACAATAGTTTTTATTAATCAGATATCCCGGAAACACTTAGCTTGTCCATTCCGTGCTTCATTCAAATATTACCCTATAAACTGGAATGCTGTATGGCTAGGAAGACACCGCAAGATGTCTTTGGTGTTGACGCACTGATGGGGCGGGGAAGAGGCGGTGCGTGGAAGAAAAAGGGAGGGGCTACTGCCTATATAAACAGGTGTCAAACAGTGGAGTTCTCAGTTGGAGTCAGATCGGAATTGAAGGCATTAATATACCTCGGATGAGAACACGCAATACTTTTTCTAGATTTTTCTGTATATTCGGACATTTGTTGGCAGACAGTTTTTGCCTTTCATACATGTTTCTGCCTTCACTGAATTAGATACATTTAATTTTGGGAGTTATCTCAACAACTGTACATGGCAAATACATTTTTTATGTTTTCAATCATCTGTCCTTACAGTAGAAAGATCATATTAAAAATAAATCATTGGGATGACTGTCTTCCTACAGACTCCACTAGTCACGGATCTTCTGTTGGAGATGCCACCATGGCAGGAAGCAGCTACCAGAGCAACCCGTATACCGGTACCACCCAGGGCATCGCGGCCATGGTGCCTGAAGCTGCTGGCCACCAATATCGCCACACCGATGACTTGGAGCTGGAAGCACTCCTGCATGAAAATGATTACCTGCAGCTGCAGTTCATAAGCAGCGTGTCCCGCATGCAGATGCTCAATGGGGAGCCGCACTACAGGTGTGCCAATTGCCTGAGATCCCACCACAGCCTCAGTGCCCTGCAGAGACACATTGCCCTCGGCAGGCAGGAGGGCTTCAGTTGCTGTGTTTTCTATCGGGCGACCTGGAAGATCCATCTCAGGGATGCAGAGAGACTCCAACAGTCGGTTGCCCCGATGCACTGCAGGAAACGCAAGCGGTCAGCTGACAGCTCCGCAAGTACATCCAGCCCCACGGCAAAGAGGAGGCGGCTGCACGGTCCTGTGTAGGCCAGCATTTGGGAACGGAGATCAGCCTGGCACGGGGCTCCCCCCCTCCTGCAGCAGCTGCTGTCAACATTCCACGAGCTCAGGGTTCTAATAAAATTGTAATGTAAATTGCTGAGTGATGAAGTCTTGGTTTTGTCTGTCACTGTTCTTGTCCTGGCACATTTCTGAAACTTGGGACAGCAATTTCAAAACATCTAAAACGTTCTAAATCAGGAGTCTTAACATCAGTCTAAACAGGCCCCACATCGCCGGGTGGGTGGGAGGTGGTAAGACGGTGTCGCCCTCTCAGGTGGTCTGCCCCGCCCCTCAGTGAAGATTATGGCCTAAAATGAAATATTTACTTTTATTTATTTTCATTTAGAAATACTAATACATAATTCAGCCCAGCATAATTCATTAAAGCCAAAGTCAGGTCTTCAAATCCTCACAGTCACTTGACTAGTTGTGTGGGGGAGCACAAGCTGGTTGGCAACTTTCTACGCATTTCAAGAAGGTTGTGAGCTTAGCATCTATATCCATCTAGCTTTTAACAAACCAAACGGGCATCTGAAAATGGAACAAAACCCCCCACAATTCATTAATAGGTAAACATTGCTGGCTCTTTTGAAATCAAGCTCAGTGCGATGGTCTGTGGATGGAACGTGATTCCTGGGGTTTGTTGATCTATTAGCATGTGTCTGTTTCTGTGTGTCAGTATAGTGTGATGATACACTTCTTGAACAGCGTGCATAATCTTTGGCTTAAGTTACCACCCCTCCTCTGCATTACAATTGACCCCCCCATTCATGTTGCATTGATGCCGGATCTGAGCATAAAACAGCAAAAGCCCCTGGTGCATCAAAATGATATATTTCCATTTGAAATCTTATGTGTGTGCAAGGTAATAAATCTACTACAAGATATCATGTATGTGCCTGGGAGTCGCCGCCATTAAATCTGAGGGGAACGTGCCCCCCTCACATTTCATAACTATTTGTTTGGACCCCCCCACATTTAACATAAAATATTAGTTTTATGCCAGTGTGTCCCCCCCACATTCAAAATGCTTCTGACTAGAGGTCGACCGATATATCGGCCGGCCGATATATCGGGCCGATATTTAGCATTTTTTTATGTATCGGCATCGGCCGATATCCGAGTGCACGACGCCGATTTTCAGACAGGCACGTCTGCGGGCAGCCCAGTGTTATTGTTGCTGTGGAACACGTGACCCATGCTGCCTTGTGCAGGACCACAGCCAGAAGTTTTGGAAGAGTCCTGGGATAAAACGCTAAGGCTTAAATTCTGATCTTTCAATGACCTGTTTATTTAAGTAGTTTGCTATGAAATGTTGCTTTTAAAGAAAACGCGAATTACGCTATTGGGAACTGGGGTAATGATAATGAGCCTTCAACCAACTGTAGCTTACAGGTAACATGAAGGATCATTGATTCTAATAGAGTTCGTTTTGTGCGCTTATTGGTGGGCTCACAGACGTTTTTTAATCGTTAAAAATCATTTTAATTGTTAACATTTTAATTATTACCATATCAGCCCGATGTTATCAGTTATCTTTTTTTTCTTGTGTCGGAGAGTTTCACTTTGTGAGTGTGTGGGGCGGAGCAGGCGGCTCTCAAATACTGCAGCGTGTGTGAGAGTTGCGTTACTCTGCCCTGATCACAGACAGTGCCGTCCTCGGAGACACAGAGCTGCTAAGAACAGTGCATGGCGGAGAAAAGTGTTTGTTCGAAAGCGTGGTTACCATTTACTTGAGCTGATGCTGACAATGGTCCTTCTGTGCAACTTTTTTTCATTTGAGACCGGAGATTCAAACAATTTGTCAGACGTCTAGATAAAAAGTGCATGACTTTGCGCAGTTAGTTTCCTCATTAAACATGTCTATCCTTTATACGGGCTTATACGTAGACAACGTCACAATCACTAGGGGCTTATGTTGTCCTTGCATACAAGGCTGTGCAATACCACAGTTATTTTATTTTATTTTCCGGGATCACTAGATTCTGATTGTGAATTTGGCTTTAAGCTATCTGTCTGGTTTGATTCCTTTATGTTGGATATATGTATATATCATTTAGGTTTAAATTCGAAGACGAGCCAGATTACTTTGCAGTGTAATCTGTAATTTGTATTTATAATGTTAAGTCTGGCATTGCGTTATTTATGTTTACAGACCACACCCTAATTCCACGTAATAAAGTATCAACAGTTGCAGTTGTGTCAGAGTTCTGACTGGACTCCCCACAGCGATTCAAACGTACCTACTCAGCGCACAAACACTCCAGCACAATTTGGTCCTTCGAGCCGGATCAGCGAATTGCTGTGTGACGATGCAACTTCCCGGGCTGGATGAGAGTGGTCTTAGACCCAGACGGCAGGCAACAATCCCGTCCCACCTTCTGGACTATGAATTAAGTAGGCCAGGGTTACAGAGACGTGCCCAGTTCCCAGTGCCCCAGCACATACAGGAAGCAGATCATGAGTCGCTGGAGCCAGATGTACCCTCTAGGTCAGGGTTATTCAACTCACGGTCCTCGAGGTCCGAGCACTGCTGGTTTTCCAGCCTTTCTTTACCTGTCAGTCAGGTGTGAAGCCTCTGACCAATCAGAATCAGTAATTATTAAACAAC
The DNA here is from genome assembly GCF_048594095.1 of Paramormyrops kingsleyae. Lineage (NCBI taxonomy): Eukaryota > Metazoa > Chordata > Actinopteri > Osteoglossiformes > Mormyridae > Paramormyrops > Paramormyrops kingsleyae. The sequence goes on from NC_132815.1 coordinate 15,287,889, forward strand.
TACCTGGGAGAACTGAAAACACGGCCTGGATTTGGAATCGAGGTCCAGAGTTGAAGAACCCTGCTCTAGGTCCATGTCACCAATCAGCCAAGGCAGCGCACTGGATCAGAGCCCACTGACCAGGGACAGGGATGACATGAGTGGTGAGGCAGAGGGTCTGCATTCTGCAGTGCGTCAGAGGTCAGATCTGTCTACCCAGTTACAGCAGATAAATAGGGAGAATGCTACTCTGAGGCAGCAGATTAGCCAAGTACCTGAACTTGTAGCCATGATGAAGGAGATGAGGCAGCAGAACGCTGAACTCCGGCAGCAGTTCCAGAGCTGGGTAACGGAGATAAGCACCCCCTCCAGACATGCAGTAGCGCAGCAATCTCCATATTCCTGTCTACTAGCAGGATCAGATAACCGTGGGCAGGAGAGACGCTATTCATGGCCACCCCAGATGCAAGACACGGTGCAGCCTACTACATGCAGAGAAGTGCCGTTTGTCTCACCTGAAGATGGCAACGAGCTATCAGATGACCTCTTCCACCTTAGAGTCACCAATCAGGTAGAAGAGGATGCCGCTCACATGCCAGACCATTCTGCTCCATCTCGAGTCAGCTTTCCCTGTGCAGACCGTTACGGTCAGAGAACCCAGGCGAGGCCATTGCCACATCAACCACAGCATGGGTACACAGGTGGAATGCAGAGAGGACACGCCCCTCCTCATTCCTACTATGCGCACCCACCACGTGCCCAAGAGCTTACTTACCGAGGGCCTAAGCCGACCATCCCCCACCTGCTGTCGCCCGATCCAAGAGAGTTTGCTAGGATGAAGATTGCACTGGAGAATATCCTTCCTGATGATGCCACAGAGAGGTATAAGTTCCAGATCCTCACAGATCACCTTAGATGTGAAGAAGCTTTGCTGGTGGCAGATTCATATTGCAATTCCAGACAGCCTTACACAGACACAATGCTAGCTCTCACTAAGATGTATGGGCAGCCTCACAAGCTGGCTATGCAGCGTATCACAGAGTTAATGGACGGCCCAAGTGTTCGCAGTGGAGATATAAAGGCCTTTCGTTTGTCCGCTCTCCATGTACGCTCATTGGTGGGTATGCTGGAGCAGCTAGGGACAAGAGGCCGGGTAGAGCTTCAGTGTGGCTCCCACGTGTCACGACTGCTAGGTAAGCTGCCCCATGACCTCACTGCTAACTTTAAGAGATTCATCCACCCTATGAGAGTAGCTATCCCCACGCTCGTTGACTTTGCTGAATGGCTGGAATACGAGCTTGAAGTGCAAGAAGAGAGTGTAAGGTATGGCAACTACAAGAAAGAGGAGCCATTCAACAAGAAGAGAGATTGCCGGAAGGAGGTAAAGCAGACCAGTAGGACCACTACTGTTCTCCTGGGGACAGAGGTGGCTGCAGAAGCTAGCTTCCCGGCAGACCCACCTGCGTCAGAGCCCCTAGCAAGTAGCTCTAGTAAGATGGAAAAGGGGAAGGCCTACTGCCCGTATTGCGACAATGATAAGCACTTATTAAACAACTGTGCTAATTTCAAGCAGCTAAACAAGGAGCAGAAGGTGCAGTGGATTAAAGGTAACGAAGTGCTGGCGATGTGGCCGTGGGCATCAGGCAGCAAAGTGTACCCTGAAAGCCCCTTGCAAGATATGCAATAGAAGGCATCTGCCTGTGCTGCATGAGGTGAATGAGAGAGTAGAGGACAATCCCCGAACACCAATGGCCGCTAAGACCGAGAATTGTCTTGTGAGTACAGAGAGTAAGGTTCTGTATGTCGACCGCCCAGCTTATAATTGTAAGGTGCTTCTGAAGGTTAGTAAGGTCATCATAAGGAATGGCGACAGGTCTCTGGAGACATATGCTGTTCTGGATGATGGCTCAGAGCGTACCATACTCCTTCACCCGGTAGTGAGGAAGCTGGGTCTTAAGGGCAGACCAGAGGAGCTGGCCCTCCGCACAGTCAGACAGGAGCTGCAAGTGCTTCAGGGTGAGTCAGTATCCTTCATAATATCCCCTGTAGCAGAGCCGAAGAAGTATATGATTGACAGTGCATTCTCCGCTACGTCTCTGGGGCTTGCGGAACACACCCATCCCGTTAGTGCACTGCAGCAGAAGTATAAACATCTAGCTGGGTTGCCTCTTCAGTCCCTGCAATGAGTACGCCCCATGCTACTGATTGGCTCTGACTGTGCCCACCTCATTATGCCTATAGAACCAGTTCGATTGGGCCCTCCTGGAGGTCCAGCCGCTGTGAGGACACGTCTGGGATGGACTCTACAAGGCCCAGCTCAGGATACCAAGTATGGCCCTCAAATGCCGCAGTGCCTCTTCACATCTGTGTCATCCTCATCGGACCTCTTCTCATGCATAGAGAAGTTGTGGCAGATGGATGTGCTTCCATATCGCAATGAGAAGCTGGTCGTGAGATCCCGACAAGATGAGGAAGCAGTGGCTCTCCTTCAGCAGCAGACGGTCAGGGTGAATGTTGATGGCCTCGAGCGGTATGCCACACCCCTCCTACGAGTGAAGAACATGCCTAGACTGCACGCCTCACCAGAAGCTGTACTACCACATCTGAGAGGCACTGAGAAGCGGCTGGCGAAGGCCCCAGAACAAGCCTCTGCTTATCAGGTGGAGATCCATAAATTAGAAGAAGCAGGCTATGTGGTGAAATTAGAGCCACATCAGATAGAGAAGTCGGAGAAGACATGGTATATACCCCACCATATAGTCCAACACAATGGAAAGAACCGGGTGGTATATAACTGCTCTTTCCAGCACCAGGGGCACAATTTAAATGAACTCCTACTGCCTGGTCCTACCTTAGGTCCCTCGTTACTGGCTGTACTGCTACGCTTCCGGGAACATGCCATCGCCTTCAGTAGTGACATTCGTGGGATGTTCCACCAAGTGCGGCTGCTCCCCACAGATAGACCACTGCTGCGGTTTCTGTGGAGAGATATGAAGCGAGACTGCCCACCGAGCGTATACGAGTGGCACGTGCTTCCCTTTGGTACAACCTGTAGCCCCTGTTGTGTGACGTTTGCATTGCAGAAGCACGTGACAGATCATAACCAGCCAGATGAGGATGTATGGGTTGCCGTACACAAGTCGTTCTACGTAGACAACTGTCTACTGAGCCTCACTTCAAAGGATAGGGCTAAAGCTCTAATCGACAAACTGCGTCACCTCTTAGCTGAGGGGGGTTTTGAGTTAAAGCAGTGGTCAAGCAATGACCCATCTATCATTGACCACCTCCCAGCTGAAGCCAGATCAACCAGCTGTGAGTTGTGGCTTAGTCACGGTCGACCAGATGCTCAGGAGTCTGCCCTCGGCCTGCAGTGGAACTGTAAGTCCGACATTCTCACCTACAAGCATCGTCAGGTAAAGTATTCTGTAGCCACTATGAGGAACATATATAAAGTTCTTGCTAGCCTATATGACCCTCTTGGCTACATAGTACCTTATACAACCCGAGCAAAGATACTTGTGCAGCGCTTGTGGGACAAGAAAAGGGAGTGGGATGATCCCCATCTACCAGAGGAACTGCTGCACTCATGGCATACCTGGGAGGCAGAGCTGGAACATCTGCAAAGGATAGCGTTACCCAGGTGCTACTCCAGCCCAGAAATGGACAACCCCAGCAGTATGAGAGACATCCATGTGTTCTGCGATGCTTCAGAGCAGGCATATGGATCTGTCGCTTATCTCAGGACTGAGGATAAAAAGGGCAAGGTTGAGGTCTCTTTCCTTGCGGCACGCTCCCGCGTTGCACCCCGGAAGCAGCAGTCCATTCCACGCTTGGAGCTGTGTGCAGCCCTCACAGGAGCACAGCTCTACAGGGTTATATCCACTGAGCTAACCCTTCCCATCCGTAGCTGCACATTGTGGTCTGACTCAATGACTGTCCTTACATGGGTGTTGTCAGATTCATGTCGCTACAAAGTTTTTGTGGGTACTCGAGTTGCGGAGATCCAGGAGCTGACAGAGTCTTCTGTATGGCGATACGTGCCATCGGAAGATAACCCAGCTGACGACATCACGCGAGGACTTGCTCTTCTGGATATGTGTGATGGCAGCCGATGGACCCATGGCCCAGCCTTTCTGAAGTGTCCACCCGATGGATGGCCTGCGAAGCTGAGTTTGCCTCATGTCGAGCCCGACAGCGAGATGAGAAGATCAGCTATAGTCATCCTGGCAACCTCCGTTTCACATCTGCCAGATCTCCAGCAACACCAGACCAGGTGCGACTACCTGGATACTATTGCGCGTCGGCTGCACGGGGCAGCTACACCAGAGACTCCAATTACAGCTGAGGATTATGCCAATGCTGAATTGGACGCCCTGCGACAGGCTCAGAGAGATTCCTTCCCAGACGAGGTAGCCCAGCTAAAGGCCGGTAAACCAGTGGTGAGAACCAGTCGTCTCCTCACACTTGCTCCAGAATTTGATGAGACCACCGGCCTCATCAGAGTGGGTGGCCGCCTCCGCCGTAGCAATGACCTGTCATTAGACACTATACACCCCATTGTCCTTGACCCTAAGCATCCCTTCACCAGGTTAATCATACAGGATTATGATGACAAGTTACACCATCCTGGGTCTGAGAGGGTGTTTTCGGACATTAGAAGAAGATATTGGGTGTTACGTGGGCGTGAAGCCGTGCGGCACTACCAGAAGCACTGTGCTGAGTGCAAGAAATGGAGAGGCCATCCCACTCCACCTAAGATGGCTGACCTCCCTCCTGCACGACAGCGCATATTCAAGCCTGCATTTTACTCCACGGGTGTTGATTGTTTTGGGCCATTCACCATCAAGGTTGGACGCCGGAATGAGAAAAGGTGGGGAATTCTGTTTAAATGCATGACTACCCGAGCAGTCCATGTAGACCTTCTTAGTAGTATAGATTCCGACGCGTTCCTGATGGCCCTGAGACGTTTCATAGCCCGGTGGGGAAAGCCTCATGAGGTCCTGTGTGACCAAGGCACGAATTTTAGAGGCGGAGACAGCGAACTCCAGCAAGCCTTCACCAACCTCCATCCTCAGCTCCAAGACCAATTAACTAACCAGCAGATCAGATTTGTCTTCAACCCACCTGGGGCACCACATTTTGGAGGGTGCTGGGAAAGGGAGATCCGCTCTCTCAAAACAGCACTCAGGGTAACAATAGGAGCCCAGACGGTTACTGAAGAGGTATTGCGCACAGTCCTTATTGAGATTGAAGGAATCCTCAATTCGAAGCCTCTTGGGTACACTTCATCAGATGTAGCAGACCCTGATCCCATCACCCCCAACTGTCTTCTCATGGGGCGGCGAGACGCGTCTCTACCCCAAGTCGTCTATGAAGGCCCTGAGATTCTGGGTCGAAGAAGATGGCGACATAGTCAGGTATTAGCTGACAACTTTTGAGTATTTGGATTTTGGATTTATGTTGGATATATGTATATATCATTTAGGTTTAAATTCGAAGACGAGCCAGATTACTTCGCAGTGTAATCTGTAATTTGTATTTATAATGTTAAGTCTGGCATTGCGTTATTTATGTTTACAGACCACACCCTAATTCCACGTAATAAAGTATCAACAGTTGCAGTTGTGTCAGAGTTCTGACTGGACTCCCCACAGCGATTCGAACGTACCTACTCAGCGCACAAACACTCCAGCACAGAATGAGTTTGCTGCTAAAGAGATTCTGATGCTGCTATCTTTATTGTTTATAAGTTTAAGTTGTTTATAAGTTGTATTGTGTTTTTGTTATTTAAGTTTATATTTAAATTTACACAAGTCAGTATTCAATAAATGCTAAGTTGAGAAATTTTGTGTATCGTTTGTTATTATTAATGTGATATTTTACCATGCAAATAGAGGGGAAAACGTCCAATTTTCGGCCAAAAAATATCGGCAGCATATATCGCCCATCGGCTGACCCTGACTCCTAAATATCGGCATCGGCTATTGAAAAACCCATATCGGTCGACCTCTAAGACCAACACTATCAAGGCAAGATGTAAAGTCCTTGGTCATAATAGATTTAGAATCATTCATGTGTATATTAAAATCACCCAGTACTATTACATTAGGACACTGTGAAGAAAAATAAGAAATAAAAGCAGAGAATTCATTTATAAAATCATTATTAGGCTTGGGCGGACGGTAGACAGTAGAGACTATGACCGGAGTAGACCCATTCAATTGTATGGAGATTGATTCGAATGAGCGATATGAAGGCGGGGGCACCGTTGAAACGTTCCACTTTTTACTGTGAATTATCGCAAGACCACCACCTCTTCCTAATTCACGGGGCTGACAAACATATGCAAACCCCGGTGGAGTACAGTCATTAAGTTGTGAAAAGTCTCCAGGTTGTAAGACAAAGAAAATCCAATTTACGATCAACCAAGAGATCCTGAAGGAGGGGACCCTTACTCGTGACAGAGCGGGTATTAAATAAACCAAAATTGACATTGTTGCAGTCCATTCTGGAGTTGACCTGTGTCAATCTGGCTAGGCTGGCCAGCACCCTACGGTCAACTTTCCCACCAGCAAATTTATAATGATGACGAGTAGAGGATCAAATAGATGGTATTAACTTGGAGGTATCAACACTAAAGCCCCTACGTGAACCACGATGGATGTATTTCCGACAGGGGTAGCGAAGAATATCTAAACAGTGGTACAATACTAATTGTGGACTGGGGGCATAATTGCAGAAGCTCAGCAGCCGTGTATCGCAGTATCGCTGCTGATGGGTTAAACATGAAGGACAAAATAGTCCAGGCAGCGAGTAAACCACAGACAAATGGCGTACTTATCCACATGATTGCCGGTGAAAGCAGAGGAGAGCAGCAACAGATCCAGTGGTATCTTTCTCAGCAACGATGTGATGAGCACAGCTTGGAAGCGCATACGGCAGCGACGCAGGCAGCGTACTCAGCGGCGGCGTAGTAGGTGTTCAGGGAAGCGGCGTAGGCAGCGGCGGCGCAGGCAGCGCACTCGGCGGCGGCGTAGTAGGTGTTCAGGGAAGTGGCGTAGGCAGCGGCGACGCAGGCAGCGTACTCGGCGGCGGCGTAGTAGGTGTTCAGGGAAGCGGCGTAGGCAGCGGCGGCGCAGGCAGCGCACTCGGCGGCGGCGTAGTAGGTGTTCAGGGAAGCGGCGTAGGCAGCAGCGGCGCAGGCAGCGCACTCGGCGGCGGCGTAGTAGGTGCTCACGGCAGCTGCATAGGCAGCGCTCGCAGCGGCAGCGTTGGCAGCGCTCTTGGCTGCAGTGTAAAAGGTGCGTACTGCGGCAGCGTTGGCAGTGCTCTCGGCGACGACGTAGTAGGTGCTCACGGCAGCGGCGTAGGCAGCGCTCACGGCGGCGACGTAGAAGTTGCAGGTGCTCACGGCAGCTGCGTAGGCAGCGCTCGCAGCGGCAGCGTTGGCAGCGCTCTTGGCTGCGGTGTAAAAGGTGCGTACTGCGGCAGCGTTGGCAGTGCTCTCGGAGACGACGTAGTAGGTGCTCACGGCAGCGGCGTAGGCAGCGCTCTCAGCGGCAGCGTGACAGGAAGGCCAGCAGGTAGCAGACAATGGCAGTAAGCGGCGATAGGAGAAACCGAGAAGCAGCGGCAACCAATTTGCGCCAGCGTCCGCTTCCGGTCTTCTTGTAGAGGCAGCCAAAATGGATAATAAATGGAAATGCCATTTGAAATGAGTCATCACCTCTGGAAGCTACCGTCTTTGAAGTGAGAGAAATTAATTTCCGTGGTTTTCAGTAATTTCTCAAGTAACGTATTGAATTATTGTAAACTTTTTTGTTGGATATTTCTGTAAAATTCCACTTGTAGTAAGTGAGTCTTCACCTCTGGCACTCACTGAAAAATTTAATGAGAAATTCATTTGTGTGATTTTCAGTAATTTTTAATGTATTGAATTATTGTGTACTTGTCTGCCAAGTAGTATAACCTTTCATTTTAAAAAAAATATTTTTTCAAAAAATTGATTTGTTGTATTCTGGTCATTGGAGTTTTTTATGAAATTCCAAGTGTAGTAAGTCATTAACCATATCTGGAAACTACTACTACCTTTGAAGGGTCAATAATTGGTTTACTATGTATGTGAAATTATTGTATCTTTTTTAGGATTTAATTTATTATACTTTAAAATTGTTTATTTTTCTTCCAAGTGTCTTTTTGGAAGAACTTCACAGATTTTCGTGTTAGAAAGTCTTAGCAGAAATGCTCCAGTAGCAATATTTGTTTCCCCTGTTCGTACTGAATGCACTTTGTAGACGGTTCCTAGCAAAAGGCTGCGCGTCCAATGCTGGTTTATCTTTTTCGCGGAAAATGCCGCATCACTACAATTAAAAAAATGAACATATTAGTCACTATACTATGTTCTTGGAGCAGTGGACACCCAGCTTAAAGACATAGCACAGCTGGAGAGTGGACTCTGATTGCAAGCGCACGAGCATACATGACAGGAACCAGTGGAAGGGATACCAGAATGGTGCCGTGACACCCTGTTCGCATCCCTCGAATATGCAAACCACATAAATCCAAGTGTATATCCATTCACCAACTTAAATCTGCCGGGGGCACATTTAATTATATTTCTATCCGGATGTCTGTTGAGGACAGCCGTCTAAAACCTCTGGTAATACTAAATAATGGACTTTTTCCGGCATATCTTTTCTTTTCCGCTACTTAAACATTCGAAGTTTGCAATTGCTGCTGCCAAGTATTGTCGTTGTAAATACATATCACGTGACTGCAAGGGATGAATAGGTGTGCCGTAAAGTGTTTCCGCATGCGCAATGTACACCCCCGGCATGTACGCCATTTCCAACCAAGGTCCAATAAACCACACCCCTTTGTCACAACCACGGTCCAGCTGCGCTCTGGCAGTCTTTTGCTTTGCCCAACGTTGTACTGCCCCGCCTTTGCGAACTTCACAAAGGTAGAGACATCTCTGAGGTCATTTGTCCGCTTTTAAACTTACGCTCTAATGTTTTACGAGCAGCAGACCTTATAAGAGCCTTATAATTAAAACTTTTATTCATACTTTATTTATTGTTGCGACTAATTCGTGCTAGTCAAGTAGTTATGACAGACCAACCGTTCTGAGGTAATTTGTCTAGTATGTCTCCTCAGTATTCATTTTACGACCCATGACCCATAGTAAACTCTTTAATAGGCTAGTTGTTTTCCCCCTGAGATATGCCGAGTCTGCTTTAAATCAGCTTTGTGTAGACATGCAATACAGGAATAGAGATACTTGATGTTTAAATTCCCATACTCTGATAATATTATTTTAAATTATTATTACACAAGCAGCAGCCGAATCGTTTAGTAATTAAAGCTTGTGCCTCAGTGGTCTTGATAGATTAGACGATATCCAAGAGAAAATACAGTACAAACTCCTGCAGTTCTCAGTCTGGTACTGTATCGTTGTGCAGTAGATGTGTGTCCGGATGCATTGGTTTATCATGCCATTTATACACGTATACCTCTTTGCATGTGGAGCTATATTATACACAATAGCTAGCCTTGTGCTACAGACGGTCTTTAGCAACTAGGCTTAATGTGGCCGGATGGGTTCCCCCCGGTTGGCGAAATTCGCCGAGAGCATGTTCTGGCTACGGGTATGAAACTAACGTTCCCTGGTTCCTCCTGACTCCATCAAAGTGTCCTTGAGCAAGACACTGAACCCTAAATTGCTCCCGGTGTGCAGGTTGGCCCCTTGTATGGCAGCCTTCGCCACCGGTGTATGAATGCGAGTGTGGATGGGTGAATGTGAGGCATGTATTGTAAAGCGCTATGAGTACTCGTAGGAGTAGAAAAGCAGTCCATCTACCATAACGTTACCATATTTTGAAATGGAGCTTGTTTTGTGGAATTCCATGTCAGCTGACAACCAGCCAATCACAATGGGAGCCTGTGGCCGATGGGGTCAAAACAAAGAGGTTTACTGGAACTGGGTTGGAAAGTGTATGCACGCCTTCATTTGGGCAGCGCCGTAAATTGTAATGTGTCGTACACATCCACGAAGACAGTGCAGCTAGTGACAGACAACTGGTGTGCTAGCGATGCAGTTACATCCCACAATCCTTCAGAGCTGTATGAGAAATGAACACCGTTTGTATCCTTTAGCAAATGTGTTAATGTGTATTAATTAGACTATGTGGAGCCACAATCAGCCGTGGACATGTTTTGAATTGCATCCCATAATAAATGACCATTTACTAAAAAATGAAAATGAAATGGATTGGAAATGGTCTGGATTTGAACAGGAGACCTTCCAATTACAAACAGAGGGACAGCCACACAACCCCGTCTTTCCTTAATGCAGATGCACTTTCCTTCATGCGGATGCAGTTTCCTTCATTTAGTTGATAAATATAACCCATGTCCACTTGATACGTTTGGCTTAAGCATCAAAAATACATTTAGTCCAAGTGTCTTCCTATGCTGGGGTGTGTTACAGAAAAACTTAAGCAAAATTTAACTTAAGCCAAATGTAAGGATTGTCCAATAGGAATGTCACTTCTCCTCCTATTGGACACTTTCCACGTTTGGCTTGGGTGATCCAGTTAACCGGGAAATCCTGCTTTGTGGACACCCCCCTGATCACATTGCCCCATCGAACGTGTGATTTACACCAGCAAAATAAAGCAAACTGATATTTCAGCAAGTGAAGACTTGGTGTGGTTTTATAGACCCCACGATTTTGTTTAAAAATGAAAGGCAGCACTCACCACGGTGTCAGTTATGGTTGTGTGTGTGTGTGTGTGTGTGTGGTTCACTGAGTTAGGACTCTCTGCCTCTGATCAGCACCATTGGGCTTGAGCAAGGCTCTTAACTCCCAGTTAATCCAGACACTGGCTGACCCTGCACTCTTGATTTGTTTATTGCTGTCCTGTTTTCAAAACTTCAGTTAGTTCTTATATTACGAAGTATTTGATGGAAGGCGTCAGACATTTTTATTTTATTTATATCTCAAATAAAGCATAATAATGTACAGTGGAATTAGCCAAAGGCAAATCACAATGGGAGGGAGGGGGGGGGGTCCCACTCTAACATTACAGTGGTAAAACAATTATGCACTATATAAAGCAATTTGCATGAACTTTTTACAGAACAGAAATTCTCAGCATAAAACTTAATGAAGTCAGGAGTGGCGTTCCGGATTGTCTGGTGAGATTTTTTTCCCAGTTTTAACAAATGGGTGCGTTCTTAAGTTGTTTACGAACCTAACAAATGAGTGGATACCTAAACATTCTATTAATTTACTTAACGTTTTCAAAAACACTCTTGTTAGGTGTTGCTGTTACGTTTAAACATTTTGGGACGGTTGTTTCCACTTTTGTTGTAATGTCACATTTGAAAAAAATGCAACAGCAGTGTTTACCACACTCAAACCAGGCTTAGGGGGCCCTCTGTTGGCCACAAACCGTCACTACACTAAATATTAAATAAACTTGGTATTTATTTAGGAGACGATGAAGCAGTATGTTCTCCTAACCAGCTTTCTCGCTACGGTCTTCTGACTCTCCTCACCAGCTGTTTATTTAGTGTTTGAAAAAAATAACTTTTTAATTGGCGCCTCAGAATCAACCAGGAGATCCCTGCCAAAATATGTCTGTGTGTGAAATTCTGCTGTTAAACCTGTGTGTTCATGGCTGACACACCAAACTGTGTGTTATCCTTTCCGGGGTGTGTCTTCCAGCTTCTGTGCTGGCTGTTGAAACAGTGTTGCTGGACTCAAACGCTTCACATTTACATTCCCTTCTTCCCCCAAGTGCATTCGTACGAGCTCAGGCTTCTGTACTTTCTTGCCTCATCCGCCTCTTTGAGAGTCTTTGGGTTTTGTTATTCAGTTACTCCTCAAGCCATTTTGGGGTTTTTTTTTTTAGCACAAAACTTGCCATCGAAAACATGGCAACTTAAAAATCTACATTTAGATTAGTATTTTTGGTAAATAGCAAAAAAATCCTACCATAATAATATAAACAGTATTTATTGCCTTATGTTTTTTTTTATTATCACATTTTAAAACAAATTACAGGATATAGTTAAAAAAAAATGCCTATTTAGATGTGCTGCTTCTCGGATTTTTCACATGAAAGTCAAGTGGGTCTTTATTGTCACACCAACCCTATTCAGTACATGACATAAAAAGATAAAAAGTGATTTTCCATTTCTAAACGGAGCCAGAACTTTTGCATGTTTACTTTAGTAGACAGAAAAGTGTCTCTGATCTGCCACAAAGGCCCATTCCATCATCACCACCAAATTCCAGTGGAAAATGTTCATTTTATGGTATTTTAACTCCTTCACTTCATAAGCTGTCTTGTCTGGATCAAGCTGCGTATATTAGATGAATATTTGAAAACCAACATTAAACCACAATCTTTAAAGGATCAAGTCTTCCTGCCCATTTTTATGGTGTGTGGGTTGTATTTGGTCTTCTTTCTAAACAGACTGCACTACACTTCTTAGCCACATTTACCAGCTTGTTTTTTGTTCCCAGTCATCGAAAAATGCAGGAGTAAAACACCAGAGATAATGTGCTGTATGCATTTGTTGGTCAAATTGTTTTTCAAACTTGAAACAATATAGTATTGAACCAGAGAAAACCATTTACATTTTATTTAGTTGGAAGGCATTTTTCTGAAGTGAGGAATAATTGAGAAAGCAGACAAAGGAGAAGCTGACTTCACTTACAGAGTCATTGCTGAAATCACTCTGTTGACCCTGGAACTTAAACCAGCGACCTTCTGATTATAAGACAACATGCATACCTGCTGTGTCACACCCCACCACATATAGACTGTGACCAACACAGGTTACAGCGTGAGCTTTAAAAGCATCACGGATTCATGCATAGCGGTTTGAGGCTGATTCTAACCAAGATGAACAAGCACCTGAGAGCTGAAGGGTAAACGGTGACAGTGAGGAAAATGGGCTTGTGTTCCCCAGCCTTGAAGTGTTCACCCCCACAGAGAAACAAGGAACCAAGCCACCCCCCCCCCCCCCCGAAGACAAGCTGCCTTTGATCTGGATGTGGATTCACAAACGGCTGCCTGGCGAATGCCCCAGCTGCTGCTGTTAAGAGTCAGCATCCTTCCCAAACCAAGGACCAGGCGCACTTTAATTGTGTCCTCCCATGGTCGCGGGTCCGAGAAGGCGTGGCCTCGATGCTCGTCTTCCTGTACCCAGAAATCTGCGTTTGTTTGCCGAGGTTAAGGGCCACCTCTGACACACCAACCCTTGCTTACACTTTCAGAAAAACCACTGAGTTATTCAGCCCCATACATACTCTTCAAAAGAAGTCTTCATTCATGTGAAAACAAATTTGACAAGGCTGACAAAATCTTCCTTTGAACGGTAAATGCTGGGAAGAAAAAAATGTTCCTGGCTATTTGCACAACATATGCTTTCCACAGTATTGCAGTCAGAAATACGTGGGTACAGATTTTTGTGGATTTTTCCTGTGGATTATGCTATAGTATGATGAGAAAATAACTGCAGGCATAGCTTATGTCTACAGGCAAAGTCTCCCTGACAGTTTTGACAGCACGGGAAACTCGGCTGCACTCTGTAGTGTGAAACATCCTGCTGCAGTGCTGTATAAAACGAATGGCTTGTGCTGGAAAACTCCATCTTCTCAAAGATCAGTCGTGCTCTGTGGCACATACCTTTAGATAGCATGCAGACTGGTTCACCTCCTGAACCTCACCGATGCTCCACTTTGATCTGGTCATTAGCGCGTGAGCCTCTGCTAAGCAAACAGTGTAAGCCTGGTAAATACCTGTCGATTTGATGAGTGAAAAGCATATGTCCCAACATCAGTATCACATTGTAGTTATAGTGTCATGATCTGAGACAGACAGCTGATGGGAGAGACTCAGGGGTTGGTTTATTGTGTGAACTGACTGACTTAACTCAATTACCACTGGTAATGTTATTTTCCTGTCCCATGGGGTGAATCTACAGTAACAGTGATAGAGTTTTAGATGAAAAGCTGGCTTTGGTGTCAATCACTCCTGTAAAATTTCAGCAATAGACTAAGACAGATGTGCTGCTCCAAGGATTGTTATATAAGGTTGTTTCTACGTTTGGTCGTTAGACTATACAACAAACCATCCTATGACAGGTCAATCAATCAATCTATCTATCTATATCTATCTATCTATCTATCTATCTATCTATCTATCTATCTATCTATCTATCTATCTATCTATCTATCTATCTATCTATCTATCTATCTATCTATCTACGTCCATCCATCCATCCGTCCGTCCGTCCATGCATCAGCGTACCGGCAGCAGTGACCTGAGCTGCAGTGCAGTGACTGATGCAGTGAGCTTGCTCGGTCCTTCCATCGCGGCTCTGGAGCGCCCCCCCACTGGAGTCTGTCAGGTCTGGGCTCGTCGAAGGCCGCCGTGCTGCTCTGTGTCACGCGTCAGCAGTTTCTGCACACTTTTCGCTTGCAGAGCGACGCAGATGCAGTCCAGGGATTACACCCCATTCCTAGCATCATGCAGTGCTCTTGGGCCCCCCCTTCCCAGCACTGCTGGGGTGTGCGGAGGCAGTAGAGGTCCCATATATGCAGAGCGACGACCCCTGGGAAGACATTTTCATATTTCACACGCCTGTCACTTCGCTGCATCGCTCCCTCACTCGCATGCCTGTTTTCTGGCCTTCGGCGTTTCCGTGTACGACCCGGATGGTAGCGAGCGACAACACACCGGCAGTGCCACTTGTCTTAAAGCGAATTTTAATATTTGTCAGGAAAAAGACGCTCAGAGCCAATGGCCCATCGTTCATAATGGTCCGGCGGAACAGAACTGGAACAAACAGCACGCGTCAGATACACTAGTGGGTGTTCGGGGCTGTGAGGACCCCAAAATGAAAAAGAAAAAAAAAAGCGTGTATCTCAACTGGGAACTTTATAGCAAAATGGTCAGGTAAAAACAAACATTACATTACGAATTTTAAAAAAATAATAATATACACATATATACACAGTGCACTTGACAAAAATCTGTTGCTGAAAATGCTCTTTTTCAAATCACTTGACTGTCAAATTTTGCAAAAGTCAGCAAGGATTTCAGGGCCTCGATTTAACGATGTAACGATCGCGAGAACACTGAGTGGAGCAAGATGGGAAAGTTAATTCATCGAGCCTTTTTCTTCAAGGTTAATTGTTGCCCTTTGACATTCTTGCAGTTAAATAAAATTTTACTGTAAAAGCTGCTCACTGTACAGTAGGTTAAACCCACTGATGTTGGATTTAAAAAACGCATGACAATTAGTGAGTGTCCCCCGCGGTTTAGCCGCCACGGACACGCGTTAGCAAGGCTACAGCCGTAATACCTGTGAGCGGAAGATTAAAACGGGTGCAGGGCAGCCTTCGGTCTTTAATTAATACTCTCGGCGGAGACTCGCATTCATGTAAAGGACAGGAGAACTAGAAAGGGAATAAATTAATTGCTTCTTTTCGTGTTTTTCCCTCTAATTTGTAAAGTGTGTTAACCGATGCAGGAGAAGAGACTCCTTGAATTAATAATGGGAATTGCACAGAATGTCAATTTATTTCGCCTTAAATTGGCAGGAACCGCAATTCTCATAAAAAAAAAATCCACCCCTGCTCTTACAGCGGGACACGGATAGCGAGAAATTGAGTAATTGTTAATTTTTCAGTGAGGGAAAACAGGAAAAATATTATATATATGAATTGAGACCAGTATGTCAAATGCTGTGAGGAAGATGGGTTTCTGTCACTGTTACGGTATCAGACATTAACAGCTTCTGTCAGTCTGCTGACAAAATGATGGCAGATATTTCCCAGGATAGTGAGATGACTGCTGGCGTTTGTCAACAACCCCCGTCACAGCGGAGGCAAACAGAGCGTGTCTGTGCCGATGACAGCTTTGGCACCGCGCTCCCCTGAGCTCTCACCAAGGTGTTCAGAGGGAGTGTGGGAAAAAAAACCCTATGCTTCTGCTGCACCTTTCATATTAAATTGCAGGAGGAAAATGAGCTGTCACTCCAATTCCCATGATGCTTTGCTGTTTAGCATAACTCCACTGTGTGGGCCAGCGTCAGTTGGTCCTGACTCAGACAGATAATTAAGTAAAGCTGCATTTTTCTCCTCTTTTTTTCCGAGACGGCTCCTTTCCCCCTCATTTGCATTTTTAGCCAGAGGCAACCAGTTAAGAAAAAACCTGATGGAAAAAGGGTAAGAAGCCAATTAGTTAGATGGATGGATTCCTGACTGACAGGTCTCTGGTACCGGAATCCCAGAATTCATTTAATTCCCTTTTTTCTAGTCTTATGAATGTTTGGACAAACATCATCACATTGTCTGCTGGGGAACGCTTAGGTCTGCTTTGGCATTAGCTGTCTGAAAGTGCTGCACCCCCCCCCACCCCCCTGCCCAAAACCCGACCCCCCTGTTTCCGTTTGTTGTTCAGTTTTACGGGGCTTTGCTGCTTGGCATTGATGATGCAGCTTCACTGCGCTCTATCAGTCTGAAGAGTGATTATTATGCTGCGACGAGATGCCTCTCTTCTTCATCCCTGCAGGTCAGGACCGGAGGGCTTTGTTTGCGGCTACCCCCCCCCCACACCCCCCATGTTGCCCGTGAGGGACAGGGGATGGGGTTCTGGGCAGCCATTTTGGTTCAAGGCACCGCATTAGTACCCAAGCTGGGGGCGGACAGAGATCCTGTTTGCTTAAAATAGACAGTGTGTGATACTGCAAACCTACTGCTGCTTCATACGTGAATGGCGACAAGATGTAGATTACGATGAGGTATGAGGTAAAGGACTGAGAAGATGTTCTTCACAGTTTATGTCACTTGCGTAATGGCTCCTCAGATCATTCCATGGAAATGAACTTGGGACATAGATGTATGTGAGCCAGTATCCCGTACAGCGTTCGGGAATGTGTGACATCATGTCACCCAGCAAACACGTTGCCCCGTCTCTGAGGAAACACCTGGATGTTGTGTTGCCTCGTCGGACTGCTTGTGGCATCCGCAGACCGAGCCATTGAACCGCCACGCCAGTCTGCTTACAGCTTCCGCAGACTGAGCCCCTGTACCGCCATTCCGGTCTGCTTACGGCTTCCACAGACCGAGCCATTGAACCGCCACGCCAGTCTGCTTATGCCCCCCACAGACGGAGCCGCTGTACTGGCCAGTCTGCTTACGGCTTCCGTAGACCAAGCCCCTGTACCGCCACATCAGTCTGCTTACAGCTTCCGCAGACCGAGCCCCTGTACCGCCATTCCGGTCTGCTTACGGCTTCCGCAGACCGAGCCCCTGTACCGCCACGTCAGTCTGCTTACAGCTTCCGCAGACCGAGCCCCTGTACCGCCATTCCGGTCTGCTTACGGCTTCCGCAGACCGAGCCCCTGTACCGCCACGTCAGTCTGCTTATGGCTTCTGCAGACATGACGGGACAGTGGCTTGGTCTGCGGAAGCCGTAAGCAGACTGACCTGGTGGTACAGTGGTACAGACTGGCCTGGTGGTACTGGCAGACTGAGCCCCTGTTCCGGTCTGCTTACGGCTTCTGCTGACAGAGCCACTGTACTAACACAGTACACCAGCTTCAAAACCACCCCCATGATGAACTGGTTAGAACATGTAGGTACAGATCTACCCCCACGACGAACTAGTGAAAATAAAATGCTACAAATCCACTCCAATGTTGAACAAGCTAAGAAAAATATGCTAAAAAATACCCCAACTAATTAAGGCAAAATGCCTGAGAACTATGCAATGATGAACTAGTTAAAACCAAATGCTACAAAATCACCCCCTTGATGAACTTGTTAAAACAAAATGAATACAAATTTAACAGAGAATACAAATTTAAGTGAAAATTCATTCTGTAATTCTAAGATGCTTTTTGGGAAAAAGAAAATATGTAAGTAAGATAGATCCTTGTATGAATTGCAACCTGACTAAACATGGAAAGATGTGGAAAGGTTTTGGACTGGAAGGATGTGAAGTTCATTCCTAACTCGTTACTGCCACATCAGATCAACATGTCTAACCAGCACCTTTATGGAGGCTCTGCTCTCCTCCTCTTCACTCCTCTTCCCTTCACATCTCTTTCTTCCTACGTGCTATTTTTTTGTTCGTTTACCTTTAACTGCAGTGAAAATTAGCAGCAGTATGTTCATGCTGATATAACTCAAGATGTTTCACTCCACCAACATGTCAGTGATATCATGCATAAAATATGTCCAAGATATAAATGGGAATTTAAAATTAATAAAGTATTCTCAGTACTTTTTATGTTAAATGTCTAACTTGAAAGGTAAATCCAGTATAAAAATTAAGCTGATTTTCCCCCCAAGAATAATATATATGTCTTATTTAGAATCCCCAATATTTTGTAGCTTGCTCAGCATAATAAGTGGAAAACCAAAGTATGATTCTAAATGTAAAGGACAGACAAATGCAGGGCTAACTTTGGCTTTTGTGTGTTTAAATGAGTAATGGTGTCCAGTGAGACTCAGCAGGGTGAGTCAGCTTCAGCCTCTATGTTTATATCACTTATGGTGCCCCCAATCTACAGCCCTGTGCCCAGTGAGACTCAGCAGGGTGACTCAGTTTCAGCCTCTGTGTTTATATGAGTATTTCTGTTGCCTTACCTATGGGCCTGTGTCCAGTGAGTCTCAGCAGGGTGACTCAACTTCAGCCTCTGTGTTTATATGAGTATTGTTGTTGCCTTACCTATGGCTCTGTGTCCAGTGAGACTCAGCAGGGTGACTCAGCTTCAGCCTCTGTGTTTATATGAGTATTTCTGTTGCCTTACCTATGGGCCTGTGTCCAGTGAGTCTCAGCAGGGTGACTCAACTTCAGCCTCTGTGTTTATATGAGTATTGTTGTTGCCTTACCTATGGCTCTGTGTCCAGTGAGACTCAGCAGAGTGACTCAGCTTCAGCCTCTGTGTTTATATGAGTACTGCTGTTGCCTTACCTATGGGCCTGTGTCCAGTGAGACTCAGCAGAGTGACTAAGCTTCAGCCTCTGTGTTTATATGAGTATTATTGTTGCCTTACCTATGGCTCTGTGTCCAGTGAGACTCAGCAGAGTGACTCAGCTTCAGCCTCTGTGTTTATTTGAGTATTGCTGTTGCCTTACCTATGGGCCTGTGTCCAGTGAGACTCAGCAGAGTGACTTAGCTTCAGCCTCTGTTTTTATATGAGTATTGTTGTTGCCTTACCTATGGCTCTGTGTCCAGTGAGACTCAGCAGAGTGACTCAGCTTCAGCCTCTGTGTTTATATGAGTATTGCTGTTGCCTTATCTATGGGCCTGTGTCCAGTGAGTCTCAGCAGGGTGACTCAACTTCAGCCTCTGTGTTTATATGAGTATTGTTGTTGCCTTACCTATGGCTCTGTGTCCAGTGAGACTCAGCAGAGTGACTCAGCTTCAGCCTCTGTGTTTATATGAGTATTGCTGTTGCCTTATCTATGGGCCTGTGTCCAGTGAGTCTCAGCAGGGTGACTCAACTTCAGCCTCTGTGTTTATATGAGTATTGTTGTTGCCTTACCTATGGCTCTGTGTCCAGTGAGACTCAGCAGAGTGACTCAGCTTCAGCCTAATGTGTTTATATGAGTATTGCTGTTGCTTTACCTATGGGCCTGCGTCCAGTGAGACTCAGCAGGGTCACTCAACTCCAGCCTCTGTGTTTATATGAGTATTGCTGTTGCCTTACCTATGGGCCTGTGTCCAGTGAGTCTCAGCAGGGTCACTCAACTCCAGCCTCTGTGTTTATATGAGTATTGTTATTGCCTTACCTATGGGCCTGTGTCCAGTGAGACTCAGCAGGGTCACTCAACTCCAGCCTCTGTGTTTATATGAGTATTGCTGTTGCCTTACCTATGGGCCTGTGTCCAGTGAGTCTCAGCAGGGTCACTCAACTCCAGCCTCTGTGTTTATATGAGTATTGTTATTGCCTTACCTATGGGCCTGTGTCCAGTGAGTCTCAGCAGGGTCACTCAACTCCAGCCTCTGTGTTTATATTAGTATTGCTGTTGCCTTACCTATGGCTCTGTGTCCAGTGAGACTCAGCATGGTGACTCAGCTTCAGCCTCTGTGTTTATATGAGTATTGCTGTCCCCTCACCTATGGCCCTGTGTCCAGTGAGACTCAGTAGTGACTCAGTGTCATGCTTGGCCTCTCTGTTCCCCACTAGCTGTGATCCAGACTCCAGCTCTCGAGCTTGGCACTCCCCCATTCTTTGGGATCTCCCCCTTTGTCCTCGGAAAAACAAATCTCAATATTCATATTCAATTCTCAAATCTTTACAATACAAATGGTAATTTTCAAAACATAAAGATGTTATCAAAAAAGAACCTTAATAAATTTATAAGAAGTCGAAAAAAGTCACGGAAGTGAAAATTCCTTAATGACCACAGTTATTTAGTTCATAGTAAATCCATTAATAAACAAATACCAATGTTCAAGTAATAAATTAAGCTTAAAATTTACCCACAAAATTATAGAAATAGTTAGTAATTGTTCATCACCTGAATGGGAACACTCTGAGGACAGTGTTTCTGTCAAGTTTTATAATAGAACGGGGGAGTTCATTGTGGTATTATGTGTTAATAGTGAAAGAAAAGAGTAAATGCATATTGCTATAAGTTATATGCACGCACATAAAATGTTTTGAGTTAACAGAACACTATTAAACTGATTTTCCCTCATGCCTGGTATTGAGTTTGACCACTAGATGTCACTGTTGTTCCAGCAATAATCCACTTTATGCCTGGACGTAGAGGACCGTGCAAAGTTTACCCGCCGCTCAAGCAACCCCTTTTCACCAAGCTCATTGCTGAGCGCTCCGCCTGAACAAAAGGGGGCTAATTGAGTTCCTGTCCCCCCAGAAGGGGGTCTTATACGGAGCATTATTTGAGCAGGCTTCCACAGGGTGTTCTGTTAGACACCCCAGCTCAAAGTGCTGATAAATGGTTTCTCCCGTCCGGTGTGCGATCTCAGCAGAACCGAACGTGCCTGTGAGCGCTTTGCAGAACCTTAGATGCTGCCGCTGCCTGCGGTTTCCCCGTCTGTCTTTTGGGTGGCCCGTCTGATCAGCTCTGTGAGAAACGATGCCGTGGGTTTAATTAACTCCTCTAGCTCAAATCTCGTGCCACTGGATGGCATTAAGAGCTGTCACAGGAGGTAGGCCGCCGTCCCTGCCTGTCATCCCGTGACCGGTGAGATTTGGGCTCTCACTAAATGGCACAGTGAAAGTTTTGAAAGTTCTGCCATCCCTCCTTCACCTGAGAGAATGAATGGGAAGCAGGGCAGATGAGGGCGTAAACAAGCACCCCGTGGTCAGAGTTCTCTGTTACGCTCATAATCATAGAAGACAACCCCAAGGCCTTGAAAATTGTGTCACCAATTTGGATTTGGAGAAAGAAATGAAAAGAGACCCATCAGTGGTTTAACATTTAATGTAGTGGCGGTTTGTGGCCAACAGGGGGCCTCATGCAAATGCATGGCTTGAGTGGTGGTACACACTATTGCTGAGGGTGGGGTCCATTCAGTTGGCTGAGGGCGAGAACTTAGAGAACTGGCTGCCTATTGTCACACATCTTTGGGCTTGGTACCCTCTGGGGGCCTTTTAACATGTGGCATCTCGTCCAGAGATGGCCCCCGCCACCTGTGGATTCATAGGCCCTCAAGCAGTAAGGTAGGGGGTCCAGCATGGTTCTTTAAAGTGCAGGAGCACAGAACACGGCCGAGGCAACATCACTGAGTGGTGACATCACTGAGTGTGTCAGTCAAGGATAGGTTTAGGGTTAGGGTGAGTCACTGTGGTGACCTCTTGTGGTTACGTGTCACGGCAATGTGCGCAGAAATGTACATTCAATTCATCTTTGATACTACAGCATTAAAATGGCTTTATAAATAATATACATCGATGGCATCATTGCCCGGATAGTGGAAGGACAACAGAAGACACATAGGACGTTGCCCAGAGATGTTGTAATCCAAAGGTAGCAGAGTCCGCGGAGAGGTAAGTGTGGCCAACCTGCTCTGGGCTCCTTATCACTCAGTGCTGCGTTTTGCCACCTGAAAATAATGCAGATTAGCAGCACACATCATTACATGTAATTCTGGGCTGCAGGTTTATTTACTCTGCTGTCGTATGGCTCAGTGGACTGGGGGAGTGTTCTGGGCTGAACTGCTGGATGTCGAGGCTCCAAATCAGTCCCTGTTAGCTGCTGGTCTCCTGCTGGTCTTCGCAATGGTGGAACCAGGAAAACAGATGGATTTTGGACTTCATCCCCAGAAACCTAGAGGAAATTCCACATGAAGCTGTATCATAATAGAACCTACAAACCACTTAAATGTATGAAACACACCCAAATGATGTTTTTCATTAAGTAGCCTGTTGAATCGGGGGTTTTTCAGTGTACGGTAAACCCTGATCTTAGTGAGCCCATGACTGACACCATTGTAATGGCTACGGTGCGTAAGGATGTGTTAAAAAAAAAAAGCAGTAATATCTGATGTGTAATGATGAGGCCGCAGGCAGCATAGCTGTGTGGGTCCACGATAAGCAACAGGAGCCACTGCAGGTAATGAGCAGACCTCCTGAAGGTGTCCATGGAGACGTCTCCCCAGGGTAACTGCCCCATCCTTTGCCTGACTGGAGCAATCCACTGGTGCCAAAGCCATCTGCAGCCCCCACCCCAGCCATTTTATCTGCTCCTTGTTTTTTATTGATTGGCATTGGCTCTTTGTTTCCTCAGACGTTGGGAACCGCGGCACAGTCATGGGTGCTCCACGGAGGGGGGGTACGGCGGGGTCTTCGCCTGCTATGGCGACAGGTATGGGAGGCTAGGGGGTGTCATGGTAGCAGCTTATTCCCTTTCGAACATCCCCACCTGGAAACGGGGCACGGTAAGGTATCCCTTCCCAAAATGCATTGCAGTTTTTATTAAAGACACTTGTGAATGTTTGGCCGAATCTTTGTTTATGTCACATTTAACCTAGATATAACAAGAAGGATCATTAAAACACATGTGGTGAAGGCACTGTGACTCACACACCAGTGTCACGCAGGTCACATGTAAAGATTAAAATTTCTTTTATGCAGAGAGAGCCTGGGGGTAGGGACAGAGAGTGTCTGACACGCTCAGAGCCATGCAATGGATCCTGTTTCTAACATGTCCACTTTGCCGGCTAAAGCTGCCCGCCCTGGTCATTCGTAAGGACTGCTGAGGACCACTGAGGAACGCAGGAGTGCTGCCTGGCTGGGACTCGTGGCTCAGACTCTGAAAGTAGCCAATAGATTAGTGCAATAATCATCAGCATCCGGACTGAACTGCAATTGAATCCGGACCGTTCAATGAATTGCGAATTTTACCATGGGGAACCGATTGGCAATTTTTTCAGATGTTCTGGACTTTGGCGTTACGTTGCTAATGGGATTTGGCTCATGGGGAAAAATAATTTGGCAAACTTATATCTTACATTTGGCTGTCTGTCTGTCTCTGTATCTATCTCTCTATCTATTTTTTTTTAGCAGCTGCTTTTTTTCAAAGCGACGTACAAACAGCATATTATAAAATGGCTGTCAAGGAGTCGATCTGGCCTATGTGCAGCTAGATTGAGCATCCATTCAATGCCCTGGTACAAGAGAATTGGAGAACCCAGCCTAAAGGAAAAAAGTCACATGGAAGCACATGTAAACGGTGCAAACTGGTGTTGACATGACAGTCGACACCACAGCGATGCTGAGGAAGACGGCAGTGACCACGCCGAAGCCGGCTGATTTCACACTTCATCTTTTTATGGACAGAAATGCTTGCCTGGATTAAAATGTCTCAGGCCTGCTCCCCAAACATCACCTGTGCTCATATAGCTAGTTATTGGAACTATGGAATAACTCTGCTGACCAAAGGACCTTTTGAGCAGAGGTACAGCAACCTAACCGGCTGTCCCACACACTGCCTCCTATCTGACCCTGCTGTGCCATGTAGCTGGACGGCGACAGCCTGCCTCGGCTGTTCATGTGTGTCATCTAGCGGCTCTCAGGTGTCCTGTGAGCTCCAGGCCACTAGGGGGCCTTCTGGGAACCACACGTCCCTTGTGGAATTGCCACACTCCTCCTTCCCATTCTATCCCAGGAATGCTCTCCTCCCATAAATGCGACCCGTGACATTGACTGTGATTCCTCCGGGAAGCGCCGCGGCACTGGAAACGCGCCATGTGGCCCCGGCGCCGCACCGCGACCTGCCCGCGGGCCCGTGGCGCTCTTGCCTCAAAATGGCGGCCGGGAGCCACTTTATAAGGCAGCTGACAAGTGAATTAGCTCAGCGGCTTAGCATGGCAGCGCTTTATGACAATAGCCTAAGGCCTCAGTTAAAGATAACCAGGCCGTTTTCACACTGCTCTGCTATATATCCTCATGAAGTTAATGCGCGAATTGAAGTGACATCTTGTCAAAACAATAGTTTACAAAAATGTGAGGCACTGTGTTCCACCTGAAGAGGGGGAGGGCCTTTCCTCTCTGTCTATTTCTTTAGATTTCCCCCTGAATCGTTTCATCTTCAGCTTTTAGGAAATGATAACAAAGGTCTCCTTGAAGCTGGCGCTGGTCTCCTGCCGGGACGGCGCGGCAGAGGGCTTGCTGTGCAGGCGTGAGGCCCTGGGGTCGCCGCGCAGGAGCCCGTGGATGGAGGAGGCCTAATTGGACAGGAACCGCTGTCTTCCACGGCCAGAAGCGGGGATCCATGGCGGACGTTGCTGAGGGGGAGGCGCGGAGAGGGCGCCCCTTAGACTCACAATTTAGTCAAAGCGGGCCACCTGTTTTTTTTGTTTTTTGTTCTCATGAAGGTGAATGTTAGTGGAAACCCCCCCCCCCCGCCCCCCCCCCAGCACTGTGTCCGCCGGCACTGGAGATGTTAAAGTTTGGTTTCGCTTTTTCTGATACTTAGTCCTTGGCTGGATATTCAGGCAGCAAAACCCAGTGTGATAACAAGCAGCCCGGAATGTTCATGAGCAAATGAAACGTCTCCTTCCATGCTCGTGGCCGTGACACACAAAACAGCATCAATAACTGAAGACCAGCTGAGAAAACACCACCTTAAATCAGGACCAGGCCGTCGTACTTCCGAAAGAGGTTTGGGAAAGAGCCTCTGCTCTTACGAGAGCGAGCCTTTCTCAGCGGCAGATCGAGACGGTTCGTTCGTTAATCAGAAGCTGCCACACTCCGCACACCCACTGATGTTGTGACAAAACTGCGTTGTCTCTCTCCCCCCAACGCCGGTTTGAAGGTTGTAAATGACACACATAACACAGAGAGCTGCCTTTTAAAGGTTCATCCTGGCTGTGCGGTGCACAAAACTGAAAACAAAGATGATTTGGCAGGAATCACCACTGTGCTGCTAGTCGCTAATGTACCGTAGGAGGATGAGGCTCGGAACCTTTGATGGGATGGAAAAAAAGCTGTGGATACAGAAGAAGGGGTTTAAAACGCTCACTCACAAAGGATGCTTAAGGATGTGTGTGTACCTCCTGGTGCTGATATTCACCTGAATGATGGTAAAAGTTGAAGGAAAGCTCCTCCCCCCCGTAAAGACCCACCTCTCCGCCTCCTTCCCTCCCCGAGAAAGTTCAGTTTAACAACTTTCAAACTCCTGCACCATAAGTTGTTTCTGTCGTAGCCATTTACGGCGAGATGGTACAGCGACGACTCGACAACAAGTGACATTCTCGTCACCATGGTAATTCAGACCGGTCTAAATCAGGCTTCAGAAGGTGCAGACCGAATCAGCTCCGAGCCTGGCGCTGGAAGATGTCTACAGCGTGGCTATGGATGGCTGGAACAGCTCAGGTCAGGCTCAGTAAGTCTCCGAGGGCCTCGCACTTCAGATGACTCAAACGCACGATGCCAAAAGCTGACTGACATTATAAAATCTTGGCCAGGAGTTTATAATTTGGGCCCTGAACTGTGGCTTAATGGAAACTGGAAAGACATATCATTAGAGTCCCGTTGAAGGTTAATGGTGAGTCCTGTGGTTCTTATTCACTCTCAGGAGTGATAATGAGCACCCCAGAGCTCGACTCGCCTTCAGCTCCCACAAACGGCTCCCATCTTTCTCTCTCTCTCTCTCTCTCCTCCACTGTGACGTCTGCTACTACCTCCGCTCTTCATCCATTTTTTTCCGTTTACTTTCGTCCTGCTTCATTTGCGTTCTACTATTTGGACAAACTAGAAACAAAGTTCTGTGTTGTTTTCTGCAGCATGCGCCTATCTGACTAAGGACTGTGAAGTGCTGGGGACCCATTCATGCATAGATGTACCAGATGTTCATACATACTGATAAATTACTTTTTCGACTGTCGGTTTTGCATTTATGTGATATGATTTCATCAGAGATGGGCTGGGTGTTTGTGGAGATGGTTCTAAATGTACTTGCTGTGGCAGCACATATACGAAAAAGTTGGAAAAATGCAGAGAAGGTGAACATGAGCCCTGTGCAAGAATGACACGTAGATTTATGTTCCACATATTGGGGGGCGGTGTGTGGCACCGTGGTTTTGCATGCTGTGCCTGTGATCGGAAGGTTGCTGGTTTAAATCCCAGGGTCAGTCGAATGGTTTTACCGCTGGTCCCTTAAGCCCCAATTGCTCCAAGGACTGACAGCCTGTTTTCTGATCAAAAATGTGTACATTGTTTTGGATGAAAGCATCTGCAAAATAAATGAAATGGTAAATGTAAATATCAACAAACGTAGGCAACAGAGTTCAGGAAAGTTTGGAGTACGGGAATGTTGTGGGCATCGCTCGTATGAGGTGATATCAAAAGATTTGCGGTGTTTGCTTTCGGGAGGTAGAGGGGGGGTAAACGCACACTCCTACAACATTAGAGCGATGCAAAAAAGCAACATCCAAATGAGGAGAGATGGGGGCGCACTTCTCTGATGATAACAACACACACAAGCCGGAGCAGATTAAAGGCAGCAGAAGACAACTTTGAACGGATATTTAAAGTTCCATCGGCTGAACAGAAACGGTATGTGAATTATATTGTTAAAGTTCTGTTCTCGCTAATCAAAAAGGTGCATGTTTTTGTTCACAGTGGTGTGCCAAAAAAATCTTTTGACGACGAATAGTAACTCAGGAAACCTCTGTTCGTGAGCAGGATGAAGGATGGTAGCCGATGAGGACAGCTGATACGGACCATGGCTGGATCTAATAGGCTGATCATGAAAATGACTCTGAAGTTTTGCCTGCTCACCCCAGTACAGCATGTGTGGTATGAGGGACTATATATCCCAAAATGCACTGAGGCACCAGCTAACCTACTGGCCAAGGAGGAGAATATTAAAACTGCCCAACATTCTCTGACTAATTAAATATTACGCTAATTATGATTTATGATGTACTTACAAACTTTCAACTTATGAACTTTCAGACATACGAGCGAAGAGGACTGCAAGTCCAAATTGTGTTCATTGGGCTCCCGTTTCCTGTCTGCAACATCAATTTTTTTTTCTGCGTGCCAATTCCAGGTAGTACGACTTCTGGCCGCTACTCCCGCCGCGCAGCAGCGTAGCGTGCGTACTCCCAGCATCCTAATTCTTAGTACTTGCGTATACCCTTAAAATGATGTCGAATAACGAGTTACGAACATTTCAAGTAACGAACGGCTGTTCGGAGTGTATCTTGTTCGTAAGTAGAGGAGCGTCTGTATATGCACACACACGTATATTTGTTTGTGCATATATTATTGGTGCACTTACTTTCGTAATGGCCATCTATCTTCATAGTGACTTGATAACTTGACCGCTGTAAATTTGTAAATTGGATAGTAAATTTTTGGTTGGCTCAATGCAGCATAGGGCAAATTTATCCAAAATCGAATGATACGCAAGCTGTTTGTCAACCCCAATCCCAGAATGCTGTGCTGCTTCTCTCGGCTGGAGGGTGGGGGGTTGGGGTTCACGTTCGAAGTCACACTGAGGTCATGTTCCGCTCCGATGGCTCGCTGGTGGCGTAAGGGGTCCATCTCCAGCCACATGGGGGCGTATATCAGCAAGACGGAATAAATAAACATGCAGTATAGAAATATGCAGACACACCCGCACACACACAGGCAGATGTATAATGCGTATATACATATGTGTGTGTGTGTGTCTCCCCCTGTGTTTTTAAAGCCCATGTGTGTTTGATGCAGCATCCCTCAGAGTGCAGCACAGCTCACCGCCTACCTGCCCCACTGTGGGGAAACAAGCTTCAGAAGGCTTTAATGGGATTTCGCCCCAGGCTGTTTTATTAAGATGTTGGCTCTTTCTGCTGCCTGTGCAGCTGACACTGTTCGCTGTCAGCCCCCCCCTCCCCCCACATCCCCTCCCATCCTGACCCATCCCTAGCCTCGCCTCCCTACACCGACACCCCTGGACCCTCCCCCAAGAAATCACGCACACACACACACACACACACACGCGCGCACACAAACGCACACACACACAACAATGGCCAGGATTTTGCGCTTCAATTAGTCTTCATGGATCAGTGCGGGTAAATAAGGGAGAGAGCGATGGGCCAGATGAGGCCTGACTGGGGAGCAGCACAGAACCGCTTCATAGACGCTGGCCTGGTCAGGATCAATAGGCAGGCTTTAAGCCCTTTTTTGCAGCTTATCAGGATAGCGCTGCAAAATGTCGCCTAAAAGGGACACAGTCCCGCCTTTAATGGACTCCATTCGAAATCTACTGAAGAGAGATGACATAATACCACAGTATTTCCACATTTATCATTCATCAAAACGATTCTGCTCCCGTTTTAACGCATTACAGGAAGCTGTGAGCGTAGCATTTCCAGCGCAGCGGTGCCAGCTAGCCATTAGCGGCTAGCCGACGATAAATATGTCTCTTCCAGGGCTGGCCCTTTGTCAGGTGTCTCGGCTGTTTGCCCCGAGCCCGAGGCTTCCGGATTTTTCTCTGGGCCTGTTCCACCTCTCTGCTTTTCTCTCGTTCCCCCCCGAATGTCGCCGTCAGACAGGCCAGGACGCCCCACCGCCCGCAGAGCCTCATCCCTTCATAAAGCAAAAGCAACAGCGGATCAATACAATTTTAATCTTGCCGTCACACTGTATATCCATACAAGATAAGATGTGGAGGGGGCCGATTCATTTTTAATGAGGGGCCGCACAGATGGTTGTGTGTTGCTGAAAAACAGACTCCGCCGGCGTCGTTTGTTAAGTATAATTACTGCAGGAAGCCTTTCATGACTGTACAATTCAACCGGAACATTCTCTCGTGGTTTTTTTTTTTTAAATCATGTTTCTGAGTACCTGAAATACACATTTTTGCAGGGGGACAAATGTGTTTCTTATACAGATTTTGCACATATTTTGGACGGCTGCTGAGCATTGTTCTGAGGAACAGATTCAGCACGTTCACCCTCCTCAACCTTTTGAGAAGGTGAACCAGTATACAATATATAAATATACATATATAATATTACAATGTGCATATACAATATCCAAATGTACTATACTAATATAATTCCCAAATACAATATCCAAATATAAAATACGCATTGCAGCTTCAACAGCAATAAATCAAAACCATGTTCATACTTTTCACTGCACATATAACAGTGACATAATGGCTATGGCCCCGGGGGGGGGGGGTTAAGCTACATGTTAATGATGAATGTCCAGTCTCCCATCAGCTATGCCCCACATGTGGGGACCTTCGTGGGATTTTTTTTTCAAAGTTCAGAGAGTTAGGGCTGGCCAGAGCCTGCCTGTCAGAAGCCGGAGGTTTTGCTGAAGGATTCATGTGAAAATGCATGAATGCGATTGTTTGTTTCGCTGTCTGTATAAATTTTGCATGGTTGTGTCCTTTTACATACATAAAAAATGAGATAAGATGAAAAATAGAATTTGGGAGCAGCGTCAGTCTCAATGTAGACTGCTGACAAATAGGCAATTATGTAGGACGGGCACACAGAGAGGTCAGAAAGCAGGGGAGAGACACAGGGGCTTCTGGGGGCTTTGCAGCGGTGAGACTGTAAACAACTGCAAAGGTACAAACAAGGACAGTCACTGAGACGTGCTGCAGATACCCATGTGCCCATGCTCTCTACCCAAATATGAAGTGAGGGCAAGTATTTATTATCTGTTGGAATATATTGGCTTAAGTGTTTCTCTCTCCACTATTGAGAACTATTTATATGTATTGGGACACCCCCTAACTCCATATCCTTATATCTCCTCCATGTATTGGGACACCCCTTAACTCCTTATCCTTATATCTCCTCTATGTATTGGGACACCCCTTAACTCCATATCCTTATATCTCCTCCATGTATTGGGACACCCCTTAACTCCTTATCCTTATATCTCCTCTATGTATTGGGACACCCCTTAACTCCATATCCTTATATCTCCTCCATGTATTGGGACACCCCTTAACTCCTTATCCTTATATCTCCTCTATGTATTGGGACACCCCTTAACTCCATATCCTTATATCTCCTCCATGTATTGGGACACCCCTTAACTCCTTATCCTTATATCTCCTCTATGTATTGGGACACCCCTTAACTCCATATCCTTATATCTCCTCCATGTATTGGGACACCCCTTAACTCCTTATCCTTATATCTCCTCTATGTATTGGGACACCCCTTAACTCCTTATCCTTATATCTCCTCCATGTATTGGGACACCCCTTAACTCCTTATCCTTATATCTCCTCCATGTATTGGGACACCCCTTAACTCCATATCCTTATATCTCCTCCATGTATTGGGACACCCCTTAACTCCTTATCCTTATATCTCCTCCATGTATTGGGACACCCCTTAACTCCATATCCTTATATCTCCTCCATGTATTGGGACACCCCTTAACTCCTTATCCTTATATCTCCTCCATGTATTGGGACACCCCTTAACTCCATATCCTTATATCTCCTCTATGTATTGGGACACCCCCTATCTCCTTATCCTTATATCTCCTCTATGTATTGGGAACCGCATGGCAGACAGCAGCTTGAGCGCAGGGGAAGTTACCAGTACAGGACCCCACAAACCAGCCAGCCACGCAGGATGGCATCAAAAGACCTTTAATAGTCTTCAAGGAGGTTTACACTGCAAGGAGGTCTATGCTGATAAAAGGTCTATACTGAATGGAGGTCTATACTGAGGGGAGGCCTCTGCTGAGGGGAGGTCTATGATCCTGGCCTGAAGAATGTACAGCAGTTTCTGTGCTCATTTAACTGCCTTATAGCGTATTACTATGTAGAAGTGTGATATATCAGGGGCAGGGCGATCAGGCTGATTCTCTAAATGCCAGAGAGACGCCGCTGAGATTGGGGCATGTCCTTTGCTGCCGACTGCCAGGAGCATGACTGAGCTCCTCTTCCCTTTTCTTTGGGTCTCCTGCACCCCTCTTCAGGTTCGAAGGTCACGGTATTTACATCTTACTTTCCTCTGGCTCATTTGACCGCTGGTGCCAGGGGAGAAAGGATACCGTTTTTAGCCTAAAACCGACATGCATCTTGCATTCACGCTCAAACTCAATTCTGCAGAAGCACCATTCATCTCTGCTCGGAGAAACCGCTGTCCTCCATCAGCAGGAGCATCGGGCAGGACCGGCCACGGTCCCAAGCCGTGCTCAGCGAAGCGTTCACAAAGACCCCCTTTCTGGCTCAGCCTGTCTCACCACTCCTGCCGGAAACTACGACCGATTCCCACTTTATGTGGCTTTCAGTGATATTTTAAATATTCATGACGGAGATGCATTTTGATGAGGTCATGAGTTTTGTGGGCCAATTTCCCAACAATCACTGGCGCGTCTGTCTTCAGGAGGTCTTTACCAGACAGGAATGGCTAATTAGACGCACTCCACACTGTCCCGGAGATCCAGGGAGTGCTGGACAGCTGGACGGATGTCATTCATTACCTCTTCACATGATCTGGTTTAACAGCCATCTCTGGATACCTCTGAAACAACACAAAACTACCTCATAATTTTGTGAAGGCAGTTCATTTTCCCCGTAGTCCACTTTTTACTCTTAATAATCATGCCTCATGCCAGGAGAGAGAGTAACATCTAATCACTGTCTCTATTTCCTTCCTTCCTTCCTTCCTTCTATCCTTCTATCATTTTTCCTTCCTTTCTACTACCTCTCCATTTTCTCCAGTCCTGTTACTTCCACATGTGACATTAGGAGTCAATTATAACCACAGGCATCGATTTTAGTTGCTAAAATCAGGTTTAAATTACGAATAAATTCCAATGAAATGGAAATGTTTTCAAATGAGCTACCTTCTCACAACAGGAAGAAAGGATTTTGAAAATGATGAGGAATACAAAACACCATGATTGATCAAAGGCACAGCATTGGTGAAGGGTTAATTTCCCAACAAAAGTATTTTCTAGAATTAAGGAAAGTAATTAGATGAAGCCTCAGACTGTGTTGTGCTTTCAGCGAAATTGTACACCTGAATATATGTTTCTAAAAGATTTGCTTTCCTGTTATAACGCACTGAGCCAAGGGTAGCTCTGCTTCCGACTGTCTCATTTGTGAATCTGCATGGCAGAACCCAAACCAGGCCAGCAGAGCAGAAACACACCGGATACCATCGTGTCACAGAACAGGTCTAAAATGATCCCTGTCTTTTGACACAGTGCGCTGCGTTTTACTGGGGTTTTTACTGCGTGATTTACCGCGAAGGATGTAGCACCAGCAGGTGGAAATGAGTCACGAGCCATGGCCTCACTGTTCCCGTCAGACGGATATTCCTGGATACGCAGTGTTGCTGGGACACTAATTGGCGCTGCCGCGGAGACTCCTGTTACAAGCTCAATTAAAAGCGGGAACGCGGTCCGCTGAAGGGCTTGGGTCTGCCGCTAATCCCCCCGGGAGCGTGAAAGTGTGGCGGGTGAGCGAGAGCCAGGGAGAGCGAGCGCGGTAATGGCCGAGGCAGGTCCCTCAGCTGGGACCATCCCCCATAACCAACTTCATCATTCCCATAATTAAAAGGCTATTAGGAGCAATTAGCAAGCGGGTCATCCGCAGACGGCTAATCCGCTCCACAGGCTGCTGCGACTGGGCCAGTCCACCGGCTGAGTTCTGCCTTTTTGTCCAGCCTGATGGACCATTGCATTCATTTTTAATTAAGTATTAATGTTTTCCACAAAACAGCAAACAGAAATACTACAAATGATTGTAAAATGACAACCAGTGATTTTTAAATATTTAGCATTCTTTGTGATCTTCTGCTTGTTTATACAGGCAGTTAATCTGTTCCACAAACTGTAACATACAGTACCAGTCAAAAGTTTGGACACGCCAAGCCGCCTACACAGGAGCGTGATAGTGTCGCATCGCATGACCCGGCCACCTAAACAAAATCCCACAGAAATGGTTTTTGAGGAGTTTGACCAGAGAGTGAAGGGAAAGTGGCCAATGAGTGTTCAGCATGTATGTGGGACCTCCTTCAGGACAGCTGGAAAAGCATCTCAGGAGGCCACCTTATTAGACTGGCATAGAGGAGACAGTAGGGTCAGCCAGTCCCTGGAGTAACTGGGGTTAAGGGCCTTGCTCAAGGGCCCAATGGTGAGATCACACTGCCAACCCACGGATTTGAACCAGCAACCTTCTAAGTACCAACCCACAGAGCTGCCCCCCTCAACAAATTAATTTTTTTGTTAAATACATTTTTGGTCAGTGCATCATTCCATATATATGTTATTTTATAGTTTTGATGTCTTTATAATTATTCTAGATTGTGGAGAATACTACAAATGCACTGTTGGTGACTGTGTCCAAACTTTTGACAGATACTGTGCTTTAGATCTTATTAAAGTTGGATTTACTTCCCCACACCATTCAAGACACCTTATATTAATAAACAAAATATATCAGCAATATATACTGAAGAATACATATTAAATGAATGAATGAGGACACCATATAAGCAGGTACAGGGTGATCGCTTACTTACTTACAGGTAGCTGTCATTGTTTTCTTTTAGTCCATCCATGAACTCGGAATTCTGTATTTACATAAGTCCTTTTAAGGAGATGTATCTAAGAGGGCCAATGTGGAGATCAGACCAAGCTCATTAAATGCAGGTGTGACCTCAAATATCCCACCAGGACACGATAAATCTACCATACAAATCGCATGTAAAGTTTCATTCGTGTCACGGGTCATGGGTAAAAACTCTGATTGGCTGGGGTGTCATGTGGAGCTTCCTCGACAATTTAGCAGATGGGGGGGGGGGGGGGGGGGTAGAATTACAGGTCTTCACCTGTCAGGCCTGGCAGGAGCATCAGAGTCACATGTATTTCTACAGAGTAAGAGGCTTTTGGGGGTGTCGCTGGAATCCCCCCTCACCGAGCTGTCAAGGCTGCTGTGGTAGCCCCCCCCCCCCACGCCGACTCCCGTGCTGACCGCCTGCGGCGAGCCCCCGCTCCTCATCTTGTCACCGGTTTCCCTCCATCTGCCGTTCCGGTAAATGAGGTGCGTGCGTGGAACCAAACATTTACCAAACGCTCAGCTTGTCTTCTGTGTGTCAGGCGACCCCCCCCCCCCCTCCCAGTGACAGGAGGCTGCCGCCTGCCACGTTATTATGCAAGTGGTGTGACGTCACTGGGATGGCACCGGGGCGGCAGATCGCGGTGCGGACGCTGCTGGGGCATCTGGATTGCCGCCTAAATGCTGCCATAAGACCGCCCGTTTACAAAGGCTGAAGATTCTGGCAATTAAAACGCGTCGCAGGTTAATCAGCTGGGGGGGGGGTTTAACCCTTTATCCACGCCCTGAATTGTGCTCGCAGCGGCGGACATGTCCTCTTCTTGTGTGAATTTTTTTTGTCGGCAAGAGTTAAGCCCTGTTTAATCCGCATCGCCCGCGCGGTTAAGGCGGCGCCGGGTCGGCAAAGTCAGGCGCAATCACACGGTTATTGATTGCGCTTAATGCCTAATGCCAGCCTAAGGCTGCAGGCATGCGGCAGGTTTCCCGCCTTGTGGAGAGGAAGAGTCTGCCAGGGAAGACGACCGCAGCCGTGGCGGGAATCACGGCTCAGCCACCGGCACCCACGTATCAAACCCAACCTTTACAAGAATGCTACTTTTCTTTAGCTTGGTCACTGTGATCATCTAATTACCTGAAAACATTGAACCAAAGGCCTCCAAAGGCAAATTAAAAGTGCCGTATTCTCCTGTTAGTCTTTCTGGTGTATAAATAACTGTTTTCTTATGAATGAACTGATTAAAAACAATGAAAAGGTAATGGGAGAAACAACATAACTAACAACGTACAGTGTGCTGCAAACACATATTACTCAGCTCTAGAACTGGAGTTTTATCTGAGAAAATGGAAAGAAGCAAAATTTATGAACAAAAAAAGAGAATCCGAGGACAATGCACAGGTGCGTGGTTCGGCTGGATGTTTATGGAATTGACCTGAAAGAATGATCATTTACTGCAAAATAGTAGTAATATAAAACACAACAAATGTAAGGATTGTCCAATAGGAATGTCACTTCGCCTCCTATTGGACAGTTTCCACGTTTGGCTTGGGTGAACCAGCTAACTGAGAAATCCTGCTTTGTGGACACCGTCCACCCCCCCACCCACCCCCCCCAACCACTTGCTGCCTGATTCACGAGTGTAAGATACAAACACAGAGATACTGTGTGAAGGGCATTATTTTATTATTTTATCCTGTGCTTAGGGCTCTGGGTCAGGGTTGTTCCACCTTTTGTAAACCAGGGACCCCAAATGAAAACAGAGCAGAGCTAGCCCTTGCCCACTACTGCTCTTATACAGAAATTAGTCAACAACAACAGCAAGAACACTATTCCTCCTCCTCCTATTACTACTAATAACAATACTACTACTATTACTGCTACTAACACTACTACTACTACTACTGCTGCTACTACTACTGCTACTACTACTACTACTACTACTACTAATAATAATATGAATAATTATTTCTTCACTCGGGCTGTAGTGGTCGGCTGGGTGGGGGCTGGGACTGGCCCCTGCTCTAGGTCTCACTGACTCAAAGACTCACTTCCCTCTTATTGCTGCTTCCCTGGAGCCTTCAGGAATTCAGTGAGTTTGGAGACAGTGGGGCAAAGGAAGGTGGACATAACGAGGAGACAGATGTTACACTGCCAGCTGCCTGCTTGGGCAGACACTGCGCTTTCCATGTAATTATTTTTGTTTACAGCCAAAATACAGATGCTAGGGCATTGATTTAATTTGATTTCAGTTTTGCATCTTTTTTTTGACTTTACATAATTCACATTGGAAATTTGTTTTGACTGTTACATGTTCTTCAAACCCCTTGAAAACTAAAAAAGAGAAAAACAGCAACATAAACCTTGGAAAAACTCCTCTGTTCAAGGTGCCTCTCTGTGTCGATACAGGCAATCAGATACCCTATTTAAACTCATCTTTCCTGGCCAATTCTGTGCTCAGTCTTTGTCCGACACCATTTCAGATACTTTTGTTACACTTTTTTGTTAAAAAATAATTGCATTTATTAAACTTTCTGACCAAAAGAAAAAGTAGATGTTTAAAAGCCTTAAAATGAAGAAGTAGTGCAAAAAGAAAGATGGAGGTCGATTTATCTCATATTGACAGACACGGCTTCAAACGATGACCTTGAATCATAATCATCCTAATGAGGGAAACATTTTTCACTTTAAAAAGTGAAACTATAATCAAATCAGTTCCTGAAAGATCTGCTAATGAGCTTTTCCTTTGATGAAACATGGGCAGCTATCTTCTATCTTTTCCACTGGAGCTGTGCATCAGTAAGGGCCCTGCCAACTCATTAGCTGACCTGAGGAATGCCTGATTAGAATGCTTTTGATGAAAATTTCAAGGATTTTTTTTTTACATTTAGTTTTTTTTTGTGAAGCTTGATAAATATTGCACCAGTTTTTTTGGAGGAAAGTGGGAGGTAATTGATTAAGAAGACTTCAAAGCCCTCTTCAATAAAGTTATGTATGCCATTGACTTGCTGTTATTATTCATTCTGAAATGTACAAATATGTTTAAAATGAGGAGTGGAAGGTATCACTTTTTTACTACTTTTTAAATATAGAAACAGTTTATTATGTGATTTGTTCACCTTCTGTTTCATAACATGCAGTGTGTGTGAGGCAGTATAAGCTGCAGGGTGGGACAGTGTAACCTGCAGTGTGCGTGGAGTAGTGTAACATGCAGTGTGGGTGGGACAGTGTAATATGTAGAGTGGGTGAGGCAGTGTAACCTGCAGTATGGGTGGAGCAGTGTAACATGCAGTATGGTGGGACAGTGTAATATGTAGAGAGCAACCTGCAGTGTGAGTGGAATAGTGTAACATGCAGTGTGGGTGGAGCAGTGTAATATGTAGAGTATGTGGGACACTGTAGCATGCAGAATGGGTAGGGTAGTGCAACCTGCAGTGTGAGTGGGACAATGTAACATGCAGTGTGGTTGGAGCAGTGTAACATGCAGTGTGGGTGGGACAGTGTAATATGTAGAGTGGGTGAGGCAGTGTAACCTGCAGTATGGATGGAGCAGTGTAACATGCAGTATGGGTGAGACAGTGTAATATGTAGAGAGCAACCTGCAGTGTGAGTGGGACAGTGTAACATGCAGTGTGGGTGGGGCAGTGTAATATGTAGAGTGGGCGTTATGGCTGTATTGTGCAGTGAAAAAGAAATAAGGCTTCATATCTGAACATGATTAACATCACAGAGGTTCTCTTAAGAAGAATCAGACTTTTTGCCAGTGATATTACATGTCTGAGGAATTTTCTGTGGTGAATTGGTTAAAGATACAAATAGAATTAACAAATATTTAGACAACACACAAAGCATTAACGTTAGAAAATATACAACACACAAGACCCAATCCTGGGTTGTTCCCTGCCTTGTTCCTGTAGAGATCTGGACCCCCACAACTCTGTAAAGGACAAGCGGTTATAAAAAATGGATGGATGGATGGAGAATACACTAGGAGCTAGACTACACAATATATTGTTTACTACATTATACAGTACACAATATGCTATACTCTGTACACTATATAATATAATAGACTATATCGTTTGGTATTTGCATTATGCAAAATATTGTACTGAACAGTAAGATACTGTATGACTAAGGAAGAATTATGATTTTAATATGATTTTAAGGTGCTAATTTCCTTTATTGTGTCAGGTTCTCCTGCCTGTAGAATTAGGTTCTCCTCCCTGTTGGATCAGGTTTTCTTTGCTGGATTGTGTCAGGTTCTCCTGCCTGTAGAATCAGGTTGTATTCTGAGAGTAACCGGCTCTTCATATTGTCCAGGTAATTTGGGGCTGGTTTCAAAGGCCTTCAGTTGATCGAAGGCCCAAACTGGAGAGGACGCTTCACTTTAAAGGACAGGCTGTTCTCAGCTGGTTAACTGGCTGTTCAGTCAATGGTATGAAGCTAATGGCAGTAGGGTGGGTGTGTTTCCATAAAAAGTGCTGCAGCACGAGGCACCGGGGAATCATATGCCCAGAACCCTCCGTACTCCTTCCACACTCTGTCTGGGAACAGCGTGTCAAACAGACTGGAGTGAACTTCATCTCTTTAAACAAACCTAGCAGGATGATCTACATATGAGGCAGTGGGGAATCTCTGTAGTAATACAGTTAGAAATTAGATGTATGTTAAAAGGCTACAATTACTGTTGGGATGAATCATGATCTCAGTATTAATCATGGTTATTCGGTGGACGAGGGGGGTGTGGATACAGTATAAAAGTCTGAAGCGAACCCTTCCCACTAATTGTTCAGCTCTAATTAATAGGCTGTAACCTTTGGAGAAAGGAGAAGTTGGGAACTGTAATTATTCATATTGTGTTTGCATACATAAATATGCAGATGATAATTAAACCCCCTGAGGAAGCACACAGCAACATCGCGATGTCTATATTTGAGTTTTTTTTATTATTTGCAGAGTGAGCACTGGATGTGATTAGTATTTGTGCCTCCTGTGTGGCTCCCACCTATGGCCGGTGGGGGATGTCCTCCAGCACCCGCCCGTGATGCTAATCAGCCTTGTCGGACACGGAAAAGGACCCCAGCCCCCCCGCCAGTCCCCCGCAGCTGCAGGCTGCCTGGGTCACCTGATGCTGGCGGGAAACCTAAACCTCACACAGCGCTTTAAAAGCAGTCACCCCCTTTAAGGAGAATCGATGACAGGAGCCGAACATGTGACCAACACATGGCACATTACGACTGACATAATATAATTTCTGTCATTCTTGCTTCATTTTGCAGTCAGAAATGAGACGCTGATTCAGCGGATGATATCATCTCGACCGTTTTAAACTGGAACAATAAAGGGAGATTAAAGGAATTAATGAAACAAAAACAATACGATATTACACGGATTACATTTTGGCAAACATATATAAAAAGCAGTTATTAAAATTAATAGCGCTAACTACCAAATATGAATGCATTAATGTGGAATAGCTCCATAAATTGTTAATAAATAAATCTTCCTTTTTCCAGACTGGGGATTAGAACATGCGATGAATATGTAAGAGGTCCACATCACTGAGACCTGAACCCTGTGCGCCCGATGGGCGCTTGACTCGCAGCGGCCCTCCGGAACGTTCCGGATGAGCGCCGCTCACAGTCAGCTCCCCCCCCTCTTTTATTTTTATGATGCGGGCAGATTAGAAACGGCTTCCATCTAGGCCTCGTAAAATTGGAAAATAAAAGGAAGCCGTATGAGAGGCACGGGCGCCCATAAAGGTGGCAGAGCTGACATTCGCAATCAGCTTTATGGGCCTCGTCTCAGTGGCACTCGTCAGACAGGAGGCGAGATAAACAGTTAGAGACTCAGCCCGGGAATCACAGGCGGAGTTTGGCCGCCGCTTAATAGAGACACTGATCTCAGAGCGGGACGGCCCGTTTAATCGGGGGCTCATGGGAGCCCCCATCACGTCTTGGGCAGCTAAGCCATTTCGGCGAGCAGTTTCACACCTCGCCGCCGCGCCGATCCGGGCCTGACGACGTCTCTTATTGCGGGCTCATCTCCAACGGGCATCAGGCATAAACCATAATAGGAGCATTAGGATGGAAAATCACCTTACGAAACTGAGAAGCGACATGTTACAGGTTAACGTCCTGCTCGTTTTTAGGGGTAATGGAGTAGGATAGGACCACGTTATCATGCAGCAGGGTTGGCCGCGCGGGTCTGTCTCCAGGCAGAAGATCCCCCCGCCCGTGTTATAGTGGGCCCCCCACCTTGCTCCGGGTTGTTGTTGGGTGGAACACCCCAGGGTCCATGTCCCACATGTAGAGCATTACCCACAAGCCACCACTGGCCGGGAGGTATCGGGGGGGGGGGGGGGACATGATTCCCATGAAGGTTTTTGGGAAACATGGCTCTTGCTGTGGGACTAACACAAGTGTACGTTAATGGAGCAGGATGCTGCATCCCCTGGCATGTATTCAAGATATTCAGACACCCATCTGGTTCAGGATAGTGGTGAAATAACAGCATATACATTCTGTCTTCCTGTAGCTTGTTAGGTGTTCGGTTAAAAAAAAGGCTGAAGTGAGGATCTCACAGAATATTTACCTCAGAGACACAGAAGGGGATGAGGGGCCAATGCAGACATCACCAGTCTTGGGGAATTTCCCATTTAAGGGAGAGTGTTACCTTATTTGGGGTGGAGGGGGGGGGTCTTTTGATCTCACTCTTTTGTGGATCCTGCCCTGGGAACGCCAAATGGCAGACTAATTTCGGCTGTAAATTACCATCCGTTCTATAAATTTGCATTTTTTATTTCTTTAGGTGAGAAATTATATTTGAATATTAATCCGAATGCATTTTTTAAAAGCAGAACTTAGGAGCATTGCCGAAATTCGCTTTTATCTTTGAGAATGGGTGGGTTAGCCCCAAAGCAAGAGTTAATATTAAGCAAAGGAGCAGAGTGGGGCCGCACCACGTGACTGCAGCAATCTCGGGGGGGTTAATCCTCTGGGTTATTAGGCCCGGGATTTACATGGGAAAAGTGTTAAAAATAACCCGGTGCCAATGGGAAAAATAGGATTTTCTATAACAAGTCCTGACTCCTCCTCATAAGCCCTGTCTGAAAGCATCTGATTTGCATATTGTGTGTCCATGAAGGTGCTGAGGAAATTATTCATGTTAACCGCCTAAGGACTACATTTTAATGAAGAAACAATGCTGTTTACTTATGAGACACTTATACTGTGTGCGAGTGAGTGTGTGTATGTGTGTGTGTGAGGGAACCTGCAAATGCATCTTTATATCACAAATGCAGCAGATTCATGGCATCTGATTCAATCATAGTCTGTATGGTTAGTGTGTGGTTCTGCTTAAAAGGAGGCTAGGAAATTGGCTGCAGCTCCACTGAGCGCCATTTACTCAGACATCAGCTGGTGGGAAGCAAGTGACGGTGGGCTGTCTTATCTGCGGTGTATCCAATCAGAAGCCACTTCTGTTTGCACGTGATTCTCACTCACAGTGAATTTTGGGGTCCAGGCACTACCCAGAATTCCTGCAGGGTCAGCGATGGTGGGGGTTGTGGGGATTGTAGTTTTACGTAAAGAGGATCAGTTACACAAAGGGTTAAATTAATCTCGACGGACCTTAAGCTTTCTCATATATTTGTGTACTCATATCTGATATTGGCACTGGTATTTTTAAAGTTGAACACGATAGGGTGCAATTGTTCATTCCTAAAGTTAAAAAGCTGTTTGCCAGGGTGAAACTTGACGATTTGTCTCTTGTGTGGTGCGTGTTAGTGTGATGACGGGCGTTCCCGCTGAACAAACTTTGACCATTATGATGCAAGACCCGACCACAGAGAGCCAAGGATGACGCGTGTAATGAGGGCGGCGGAACTGTGTATAATTCAGAAAAGCTTTAGACTCAATTAAAAAACTGAAATGCATATGAATAATTAATTATTGTTTTGTTTTAATATCTTCGATGCAGGTTCAGAATTTATGAAAAACACTCTGAGGCATTTTTCTTGAATAAAATTAACTGTGTCAAAATGTGAATTAATATGCTTAAGCCAAAAGAGGAAAAGTTTTTTTGGTTGGTTAGGTGCAGTAAAAATGATCTAGATAAAATATACTATGGGGCACACACACACACAGACCCAGCTACACACGCAGACACACACACACTCACACACACACGCATACATACATGCATACACATATATACACACACACACACGCACACAGACCCACCCACACACGCAGACACACACACACACACACACATAGGTACACAAACACGCATGCACACACACACACACAGGTACACACACACACACACAATGGTACATAAACATGCACACACACACAGTCACACACACGCACACAAACACATAGGTATACATACACACATACACACAAACAGGTACACAGAAATGCACATGATTACACACACACTGCTACACACACACAGACACACAAATATGCACACACAGGTACACAGTCACGCAAACACAGGTACACAAACAAGCACACACGCACACACACACATACACACACACACACATAAACACAGGCATACATACATGCATACACATATATACACACACACGCACACAGTTACACAAACACACACACAGTTACACAAACACACACACAGGCATACATACATGCATACATATATACACACACACACACACAGTTACACAAACACACACACAGGCATACATACATGCATGCACATATATACACACACACACACAGTTACACAAACACACACACAGGCATACA
The DNA here is from genome assembly GCF_048594095.1 of Paramormyrops kingsleyae. Lineage (NCBI taxonomy): Eukaryota > Metazoa > Chordata > Actinopteri > Osteoglossiformes > Mormyridae > Paramormyrops > Paramormyrops kingsleyae. The sequence goes on from NC_132815.1 coordinate 15,330,697, forward strand.
TACATGCATACACATATATACACACACACACACAGGCATACATACATGCATACACATATATACACACACACACACACAGTTACACAAACACACACACAGGCATACATACATGCATACATATATACACACACACACACACAGTTACACAAACACACACACAGGCATACATACATGCATGCACATATATACACACACACACAGTTACACAAACACACACACAGGCATACATACATGCATACACATATATACACACACACACACAGTTACACAAACACACACACAGGCATACATACATGCATACACATATATACACACACACACACACAGTTACACAAACACACACACAGGCATACATACATGCATACACATATATACACACACACACACACAGTTACACACACACACACACGGTCTCTGTGCTGCACAGTGTCCCATGGCGGGGGCAGCGTGGCCCTTATTTCTCCCCTCAGAAGAAGCCCGTTAATTATAGATGGAGTCCCCCATGCCCAGCTCAGTGCTGTGCGCTCCGGCCCGGTTGGTGTCGGTGCTCCTGTCGCGTCCCGCAGCCCTCACTGCATCAGATACCCCCCCCCAATCCCCGCCCCCCTGCCAAGGGCTCACATTAGCTGCATCCTTGAGGTGCCCGTCCCAGGTGGTGCTAATTAACTTTTCATGGATGTCTTTAGGGCAAAACACTTAGGGGTTAACCAGTACCCTCTGCTCAAATTAAAACACCTAAAGGATGCCTTTTTCTCCTTTATCACATCTCAAACACGGCTTGACAGGCTCTCGTTTCGCATGAAAAATATATATACCTCACCATAACCTTAAAATCAGATGACTCAGGTCCGCGTGGCTATCCCCAGGCCCACTGTGGTTCCCACGGTAACCCACTTACAGGATTCTAATACCAATCCCATTATTCTCTCACATTTAAACAATATCATTAGAAAACGGCTTAAATCGCGTCTATTTTTAGACGCGCCAGGATTCTGACAGGAACGATTCATTCTGATGTCATTAGGCAGACGAGTGCGGTCGTGCTTTGATCTCGGCGGGCACGGCGCGGCACAATGAGCGGCGTCTCCCGCTTTCTCCCGGCGCCGTCCCCCGGCACCCCCGCTCTCTGCCTCCGTGGAAAGGCGGAGGCGGGAGAGCAGTAATCCTCAGGTGGCCCCATGAAAGATGGCGGCGCCGCCTTTGCTGTTAGCGAGCCTCGTTGTGGCACGTGTGTGTGTGTTTTTTTGACGAGCCCCTGTCAGCGCACAGCTGCCGGAGACGACAGGATGAGAGATGACAGACAAACCGGCTGCTATTTGCATACAAACACGAAGGGGGCGGGCGCAGGCCACACCCGTGCTACATCCTGCCGTGAAATGACACCAAGCAGTGTCACGTGACGTCCCAGTGTGTGCCAGCTACGACTCCGCATTGAAGGGCGCGCTTTTACGCACCACTCACAGCGAGCAGTAACAAAACAGGGGGCGCCTGACGTGGGGCGAGGTGGCGATCATGTGACCGCAGCCCTCTTTCTACATGGCGGGGTGCGGCCCGCGTCCGCCGGCTTGCTGGACGCGATGCGGCATGGCAGCTCCAGGCCGCTGACACAGACGCGTATTGACACCGGCGCTTTCCGCCGGAGCGTCGCCCAGGCTAAAGCACCCCCCGGGCTCTTCTGCCGGCTCGAATAAAAGCCAGACGTCACCCCTCCTCCCCGCCCCATCCCGCACAGTTGAGGGAATCTGTCAGGATGAGCTGGATGCTAAATGGCCGATTCCGTCTGCCGTGTTTGTGTCCAATGGCTGGCAGAGCCCAGAAAGCATGTGTTTAGTGTTTGGAGTGCTGGGGGGGAGGGGGGGGTTGCCTGGGAACGCCCTCAGGCTACGCTCCCTTATGGCTGCTTGAGGGGAGTCAATAATCATTAGTTTTTCAAGTGATAGGCGCGCTACACAAACTATATTTATTTATCAAGAACTCTTTACAGCCTGGGAGCCGCAGGGTAGCGGGTTCAAACACTCCCCCGGTCCCGCTATTGTCTTTTTACGCTCCTTCATATTTAATATGTCATTACACTGCTGCTGAGTGCTAGCAAGCATGGCCGCCAGTGGGTGTCGCGTCAGGGGGTCCTTCGTTCCGGGTCTTGGGTCTGGGCGGGAGTCGTCTTCCAAGCGTCGGCAGAGACTACCGCGGTCGGCCGGCTAATTAAAGTCCTCCTGAGGACCGTGGTTGTGGTCAGGGATTAAGGTGGGGATGAACTGGTTACCCGTTTCATGGTAAACCATGGTAAAATCCCCGACAGTTATTATTACTATTTCAAATTTTAATTGTCATTAAGATCATACCGTGGTTTGAAAAACTCACATCAGATATTTTACGGCGTCAAGCAAAGTTAGCCGCAGTATGCAAGTGCGCAGGAGCAGCACTTGCTGGTGTCCGTGAAAACATGGGGAAGACAGTGACGGCGTTCCGGAGATTTTTAATGTTAATGTGCATTTTGATACGTTTTTCATATGTTTACATAAGCTGCTGGCTGTTATTTTAATGTTTATGCAAACAAAAGGTGCATAGTGCTGCTAGTTTTATTTGTGGTTTTCAATATAAAAATTGGCGAAATGATGGCACCTTGTGTATCATCACTTTTTTGAACAATTTCAGCATGTTTTACCAATACTGCGATAACACGGATAACAATGATAATTTTGGCCACTATAATCTTGATATAAAATTTTCATACCGTTTCATCTCTAGATTAGGGGTTCTCCTTGCGCGACCCGTGCATGGATCTCCATAGCTATGGTGGGGTTTGTGGCAGAAGGTCATCGTGGCGCTTCACGTTGCAGTGGGAAGCCTCGGCGCCTTCATGACGGACACGCCTTGTGCCGGGCCACACTGCTAAGCCCAGCTCAGCTGGAAAAGGCCGTCGGCGACGTTTCTGCTGCATTCCGCTCCACTTTAAAGCACAAGTCTGCGCAAGGAGCCCCGAAAAGCTTCCCGAAGACGCGGTAAACGAGAGGCCCAGGGGACAGGCAGTAAGAACAGAGCTCTATTCCCCCGATCCTCAGAAATCCTTCACTGTGATTAGCAGCGAACAAAAAGGGAGAAAACGAATTCTCAGGGAATCACCGTCTCCACAAAGGGGCTTTTTACGAGTGCCACAGTCAAGCCCTAAATCTGCCGCTTCAACTCGGCTGCCTAAGTGCCCGCTCCCGCCAAAGGTCGACCTGGAGGATTTTGTGCCGACCGCGGGAGTTTCCGTATCCCAGCCATAAAGATAGCCTCCCTAATTCCAGCCAGTGCGGCGATCATCCAGTGACGCCTGTCCGTCCCACAGGCACGAGGCCTCCTGCCCAGGAAAACACGAGAAACCGCGAACTAAACTTCCGTGGAAAATTTACAGAGCAGAGCTTCTGTTGAAGGCAGTTCTGTCACAGCTATATCCACATAATCATCAAAGGAGTCACACGTACCTTTCGTTTTATTTTTTTTTTCCATTTATATTCACCACAGAAATCAGAATAAATAAAATGCCTAGACATACATAAGTAAGGAAATTATGCATTTTAATATATATAATGGGAGTGTTATGAGTTGCACAAACATTTACATCTGATTGCATAGGCTCATAATGCTCTTTAAGTAAAATAAACAGCAGAAGAACAAACTGGAAGTAATGGTGGAAAACTGAGGACTAGGCAGCTGTGAGTAGCCAGTTGTGTGCTGAATTTGTCACATACAACACTGCTGTGGTGTTACACTGCCTAAAGTGCACAGGAGAGTGACATTTACACACTGGCGTTTAAAGGCTGTGGAGTAATTGGTGGACAGGGAGATTTGTTTTGCTAAAGGCTATTTAAACAGGCAGTTTACCGTATTACTGGCGCGAATAGGCAGTAATGTGATCAACAAACATAAAGTTGGAATGGCTCTGGGCAGGGCCTCATTAGAGATGAGAAGGTAATTGCCCTGACACTGTGCCCTGAGGAACCCCGAATACTGTCTGAGATACCTCTGAGGTGAAAACGACTTGTTTGTCATGGGATGGAAAGGCCACTGCAGCTTCCATTTTAAATATGTCAAATATGTAAGATTTCACTACTCTGTATAAATGCACCAATGTACGATTTTGTATTATTATAAACCATCGGGCACTAGGAAAAAATTATATCCATCCATCTTCCAGAGCCATTCCTATAAAGGTTCATGGTGAAAGTAATACTACCATAATTATTTAAAGGACTATATTCACTTTTGTGAAAATTTTCCATGGCCGTACCCATCTCAGATGCATGGTTGTCAGAGAGACAGCAGATCTTTAAGTAGAGAATATCACTCATCTGTACGCCTGTGTGCATGGATGCATCCTGGGGGAGCGGATTTGATTTTCCCATTCTAACTTTTAGTGCCTTTTCCAGTTAGAATTGTTTAAATTTAATGAATGTGAACCTTGTTCTCGCCTCCAGTCATTTTACATCACCATAGTGCAATGAGGAGACCCATTATATGTTAATGTCGTTAATTAATATCAGTCTGACTCCAGAATGTATCAGAGTGTGTTGAACTTCCTCCTCACACACACACGCACACACACACACACACATATACACGCATGCAAACTCATACACACACACGCACGCGCGTGCACGCACATGTCGGGTAAACATATCCTTATGGGGGCCGCACATTCATTTCTATGGGAAAAATGCTAACGCTAACTATGACAACCTTAACCCCTACCCTGCCCTAACCATAACCATAAGTAACCAAACAAAATACAAGAGTTTTTCCATGTTTCGTTTTTTCATAGCAGTCACCGATCTTTATAAAATAGAGTTTATAAAGTATCTATTTTTAAACGGATATTTATTACGTTATGGGGACATTGTGTCTCCATAAGGATAGGTATACCTGCTTGCACACACACACACACACACACACACACACATATAAAATATCCTTAGGCAGTATTCAGGAAAAGTAAAATCACCTCTGTTGTTGTATTTCATATGAAAGGCCGACGTGTCAGACTCAGCCTTTGAAACCATTTTTGGAAGAAGACTGTTTGTCCAGAAATTAATCTCCCTGTCAGAAAGTAACCCACATCATGCCCTACAGTGAAGTAATAGTTCTGCATGTGATATTATTGTGGAATGTTTCCATGAGGTCGTGTAGGGTTGTGAAAGTAGCGGTGCAGAAAATGATAAAATACAGCATGTAAAGTCTGCAGCTTCGGAGTGTAATCCTCATCTACTCATCCGTTGCTGATCACTGATAGTCCTCTCTCGCTTTTCACGCTGGCTGCGATTCATGAATTAGGTCCAATGTACCCCACACACCGTGGTGAGCTGCTGCCTTTGTTTCTGCTTCGCTTACATGATTTTGCAGGTATTTCTTGTCTTTCTATTCAATGCTTTTGTGGAAAGAGGTGCAATATAAGAAACTGACCAGACCAGAATCTCCAACCTAGTGCCAGAAATAATGATATTTCCCCCCTGCACAAGCCTGAAATCGCGGGGGGGGGGGGGGCAGGGGAGGAGTGTGGCAGGACTCTCATCCAAGGATCACCAAGGTTCCCGGTACTCTTATGCTGTCCCCATAGGGGGGGGGATGGTCTCCACCCCCTCAGGATGCAGGTCCACCCAACATTCACAGACTGAATGGAGACATTTTTAAAAATGTGTGAAGAGGAATGTGGCCAGTGTGTGTGCCATGTATTGCTATTATTATTATAATTATAATTTAGTTCTTAATATATATTTGGTTTTGATGAAAAAATCAGTAGCACTGCCAGGATATCTGCAATCTCTCTATCTCTCTATCTATCTATCTATCTATCTATCTATCTATCTATCTAAATATGGTACTGTATTGATCCCATATGACATAAGGTCATGCATTGTGTTATATTTGCGATATCCTAGTCGGTATTAGTACACACATGCACACACACACACACACGTACTGGTACCAGTTCAGCCAGCACTGACTCTCCATGCATGTTCCCCAGGTCCTGTCCCTGCCCCGATGTCTGTGATGTGTTTACCCACTGTGAGGTGCCCATGGGGGGGAGCAGTGATGTCTGGGTTACACAGATCCTGCAGAGAGGAGAGCCCGGGCAGTAGAGCAGACAAGTTTAAATATAAATGAATAGGTTTTGCGGGTTGGCATGACGACACCGTCGCCGCTCATCACAGGGGTTCCTGCGTTGGCCGCCATGCTTGTGGGCGTCAGAAGCATGAGTGAAGCGTGCTAATGTCGCTAAGCGTCGAACAGAAACCTCTCTTTCGGCGCGCTGGCGCAGTGCTCCAGGCATAATTCCTGAAAAGAGACGGGTAGGCGGCGGGTGCGGGGCCTGAGACAGATCCGCTGTGACAGGCCAGGGGGCCGCCCTGCTCTGTGCGCCGGCCCGCCGGCTCCGTTTGCCTGTGGCTGTGACATTACCGCGTTTTGCTCGGTTTCAGACGGGGGCGAGTTTAACTGACGCCCGGCGTGATCTGAAGCCGCAGTCGGAGGGCGGCTGATGCGGCGTGACACACTGTCAGTGCCCCGAAAGGGCCGCGCGCCCATTGATTTTACCACTGAGCGCCAACATCACCCTGGGCTGTGTTGGTAGATAAAGAGGCTGTGAGGACTGTGGATTCAGTCACCAGCTTTTCATCATCATCATCATCATCATTATAATTATTAGTTGTAGTAGTAGTAGAGGTATTCAATGATGATAAGTTAATGTGGAAGTAGATACCAAAATGGGTGATGCACCACCACAATACGCAAATCTACAAATAAACTTAACGAATGTCAAAGCACTTTATGGAGAGTTGTAATTTTTGTGTGCTTTTTCCCTAGGAAGAATTGCAAAACCAGTAGAAGACCTCTGTTTAAGCCCCACCCCCCACCCCAAATTTTGCAGGAATACTAAAGCTATTTCATTTCGTTTTTATTGTTTTGTGCTGATAAAAGCGGCAATGTCAAGCATTGCTGTGGACTGTCCTGAGCGCAGGAGACAGAAACTGCAGGGGAGGGTTAACAGGGTGGTGTTTCACCTGTGGACGGCAGGGATGTGCATCTCTGAGGCTATGCGATATATATCTCGATTCATTGCCAACGATACAATACATTAAAGATACATAAGAAGCAACTACTATTGCGATGTGATACTATCCACCCCTACTGCGACGCAGTGCGATTCGACACGATACAATAGGGTGCAATGAATCGCTGGACACTCCTCTAACTTTGGTCACTGCCAGCAATAGAGAACAGGAGATTTGAGAGCTCGCTTGAGCTACTGTCTATAGAGGGGGAATCAATCTAAATGTAAAATTATTGGACATAAATTATTTGTCACATTCCTACACAATAAAGGGTTAGGGCAGTCTGACTGAAGGTGTTTTCTGACCCAGCGGGGAGCGCAACAGGACGCGGGAGGTGTGATGGCGAGTACAGTCTAGAGGCTAATATGACCTAAACAACAAAAAAACAGACTTGCTTGTAGGCCTACATTTAAAAAAAACATTTTTTTACTTAAAGTAAAAATAATGAATCTAACAACAAGCAAACTTTATAGCCTAGTGTAATACAGATTCTTCCTCACTTTCCCATAAACATAAGAACGAGTCCGTTATTATTCTTCCTTCACAGACAGAGTTTGCTTTTTCGCGAAATTTGCAATAGTCACAAATTAAACTTTTTAATGCTGGCTCCATAAAACACGGGTAAATACAACAAATTGATAAGTAATATTTAACTAGTTATTGGCTTAGTTGCACTTATTAGCCCCAAATAACTTGCCGCTAATTAACTGTACCACAGCATCACCGCGACTTGTTGAAATATATATCATTTTGAAAACCGCTAAACATATAAATGAACCAAATACATTTCCAGCCGGCTCCTTACCAAACATGCTTCAACATAAAAACATACGGATCGCTCGATTTTATTCCCCTAAAAGTCGGATGAGCCAGAAGCTCTATTTTAGCTTCTCAAAAACAGACACAAAAGAAGGCTTGTAACAGTTATTTTACATTGTAAATATTTTGTAGGTTTAGCAAACTACCCCAAAGACGTTAACTCCTGTGGAATGGAACCATAATGACCCCCGAAAACATTAATAACACCAGCTGTGAGCTAAATGTATTATACGAAATTAACAAAGCAAAAAATGATTTAACTGTACATAAATAAATCGGACTTTAACGATGTTAGAAACGATGCATCTCGAGTTCATCCTAAATTGCATCCTGTTTTAATCAGTCGCATAGTGAAGTTTTATGCCGGTTCTCCGATGCGAATCGGTGAATCTTACCATCCCTAATGGACAAAGGAAGACCAAATATGGGGAAGATTTCTGCAGCTCTAAAAGCCGGAACATTTTCAACTAAACTGCTAGATGTTGGCTGAGCAAACCCTCAGTGTCTCGTGTAATTGTAGGTCAGCGGTTCACGATATCACTGCTTTGGCATTCATCCTATCCTTTGACTGGAAAGCTGCGAGTCAGGGAAGGTCTTTCTGCCAAAGGGAAAGAATAATTGTGCAGTGAAAATACTTTGTTTAATGAGGACTGCATTCTTTGATGAACTTAAATGCCATGACCAGAGTTCCTGCTATGTTTCAGTGTCTCACAAGGTTTGCATATTTTCTGCTGGTACTATGCCCCCACCCCAGACTGAGAAGGATTGCCAAGTAGACGGTGCAAATCAAAATAAGGGAAAATGCTTTAATGATTAACAGGTTTTTTTATTGTTAGAAATCGTACAGAATTTAGTTTACAGTTGTTTCGATATTTTTGTTCTAGAAACTATAACTGCAAAAAGATTTATTACTACTAAAAAAAGACAGCATGTGCAATAATGTAGCACATCAGAAAGAGTTATTATTACAGTAATGACAGTGTGTACAACATTGTAACATCAGAATAATCCCTATTAAAGAAATGATAGTGTGCACAATAGTACAGCACATTAGTTATTAACAGTTAAGAAATGATAGAATTAGCATTATAAAAAAGTCATTGAATAATGTCATATTCTATCATATTCTGCTGTGTCCTGTCACTGAGTTACATTACTGCTGTACCTTATTACTGAGTCACAGAACAACACAGTACAGTGAGTATACTCTCACTAATTCACACTGCACAGAAATTATGTAATAATGCCACATTATGTAATAACTCGACAGAATGTAACAAATTGAATGATGATAATAACAATGATAACAACAACAACAATAATAATAATTGGGTATTGTTGCAATGTATAATTATAATGTAGTCTATATATTTGTAACATTTTTTGTCGAGTTATTACATAATGTGGTGTTATTACATAATACGTCATTACATGGTGTGTGACATCATATTATGTAATAATATTGCATTATGTGATGAAAATTTCTTACATTCTGCTGAGTTACTACATAATGTGGTGTTATTACATAATGTGGTGTTATTACATAATGTGGTGTTATTACATAATGTGTTGTAACAGGCTGGCCTTGAGACAAGTTGGGGTTAAGGGCCTTGCTCAGGAGTCCGATGGAATTTAAGACAGTGACCTTCCAATCGCAGACACAGCTAACCCACTGAGTCTCACACCACCCATGACACCATGTTCTATTACAAAGTCACAGTTTCACGCTGTACTTGCACTGACTCTCAGAGTAATGCTGTGTCCCATCGTTGAGTCATATATTAATGCCGCCTCCTATCTTTGAGTCACAGATTAATGTTGTTTCCTGTCCATGAATCACATATTAACACTGTCTGCATCATTGACTTACAAATTAATGCTGTGTTCCATCATTGACTCATAGATTTATACCCTGTGCTTCTACTGAGTCACAGATTAATGATATGCCCCATCACTGAATCAGAGAATAACGCTGTGTCTGTTACTAAGTCACAGATTAACGCTGTGACCCATCGAGTCACAAATGAACGTTGTGTCCCATCATTGAGTCACAGATTAATGCTATGCCCCATCACTGAATTAGAGAATAACGCTGTGTCCGTTACTAAATCACAGATTAAGGCTGTGTCCCATCATTGAGCCACTAATTAATTCTGTGTCCCATCATTGAGTCACAGATTAACACCGTGTCCCATCACTGAGACACAGATTAACACTATGTCCCATCATTGATCATAGATTAATGCTGTGCCCCATCACTGAGTCATAGATTAACACTGTGTGACATCATTAAATTACAGATTAACACTGTGTTCCATCACTGAGTCAAGGATTAATGTTGCCCTCATTACTGGATCACAGATTAACGCTGTGCCCCATTACTGAGTCATAGGTTAACAGTGTGTGACATCATTGAGTTACAGATTAACACTGTGTTCCATCACTGAGTCAAAGATTAATGTTGTCCTCATCACTGGATCACAGACTAACGCTATGCCCCGTCACTGAGTCATAGATTAACACTGTATGACATAATTGAGTTACAGATTAACACTGTGTTCCATCACTGAGTGAAAAATTAATGTTGTCCTCATCACTGGATCACAGACTAACGCTGTGCCCCATCACTGAGTCATAGATTAACACTGTATGACATCATTGAGTTACAGATTAACACTGTGTTCCATCACTGAGTGAAAAATTATTGTTGTCCTCATCACTGGATCACAGACTAACGCTGTGCCCCATCACTGAGTCATAGATTAACACTGTATGACATCATTGAGTTACAGATTAACACTGTGTTCCATCACTGAGTGAAGAATTATTGTTGTCCTCATCACTGGATCACAGACTAACGCTGTGTCCCATCACTGAGCTGCACTCCTGGAGGGTCTTTTTCCTGCCATGTGTTCCAACCCGGTTTTGGCAGTTAACAATATCTAACACGGTAAATGCATCTCTTTGGCAATGTAACTCTAACGCAAACAAGTTGCTGTAGCTGCATGAAATACATGATTTACAAATCCGGCTGCCTCTGTTAGGCAGTTAAATAATCAGAAGTCATCCTTTCACAGAGCCCCAAACGTTTCCTTCAGCTCGGTTGCAGGCGATTTGAAAAAGCCTGTCACAGCATCACTGGGAGTGAATTTCCAAACATTTAGGAGCTAAAACGAAAGATAATGTGCTGATTCTGAAAATGTATAATGGGAAAAGGCCGGCGCATTTGCACTTCTGAGCCACAGTCATAAATTTGTCAGGGGAAAAGAGAGGAATCGACTGCTGAAGCGTGTGTATGTCTGCCGCGAGACTGTGACATGCCACATCTCGTCTACAACAAGGAAATAGCAGCAGATTTAACGTAATTATTAAGCTAGCAGAGGTAGCAGGGAGTGTTGTGGAGTCCTGTTTGAACGTCGGACTGTCAGCAGGATGCATCGGCCCGGCTGGGGCTGTCATAACCTCGGAGGTACCTCACTGTGTCACGATTTCCTGTCATGGACTGCGTGTCTGGAGGTTGTATGTTCTTCCCGCGCCCCTGTGGGTTTCTGCTGACTGCTCCATCTTCTTTGGTGGTCCAAAGAAAAGCCCTGTGATTGTCTTACATCCCATCCATCCTACCCAGTTATAAAGCAATTATAAAAGAGATATTCCAATCAATTATTCCTAAAGTACAAATAACAAGCAAAAAGTACAAGATGAATAAGATTATTAAATGTATATAGTCAATTTGGCATAAATCATCTACTTAATTCCTGATATGACACGTGGGGTTAATATTACAGACAGATTGTTTTGCTCCAACAAATTGTTGTGTTAATAACTCATGATTAATTAACAATAACTGGTAATAGTGAGTTGAGTGTTTTGTATTTTGAGTTTGAATATTGGGAAATGGGACACAGCACAATTTATTTGCCTGTATTTTTTCCCATTAATTTGTAAATTATGATGCAGGTCTGATGACATGTAGTCACAGCTGTAGGAGACTGGTGGTGGCTTTTACTGGGTAACACAACTACCTCGTACATCTGGGCTTTTACTGGGTAACACAACTACCTCGTACATCTGGGCTTTTACTGGGTAACACAACTACCTCGTACATCTGGGCTTTTACTGGGTAACACAACTACCTCGTACATCTGGGCTTTTACTGGGTAACACAACTACCTCGTACATCTGGGATTTTACTCGGTAACACAACTACCTCGTACATCTGGGATTTTACTGGGTAACACAACTACCTCGTACATCTGGGCTTTTACTGGGTAACAGAACTACCTTGTACATCTGGGCTTTTACTGGGTAACACAACTACCTCGTACATCTGGGCTTTTACTGGGTAACACAACTACCTCGTACATCTGGGCTTTTACTGGGTAACACAGCTGCCTTGTTGATCCGGGCTGATGGTTCTGATCTAGCCCGGGTGGACTGTAGTGTGTTTCTTCTCCTTGTGTGGGATCCGTCCTGGTGCTCCAGCTTCCTGCCAGGTTATATGCACATACCAATGATGTCTCCAAGATGTTTGCATCTTCCAAATATTGACTCGTAATTACTTTAGATTCAGTTTAATCGAAAATATAATTATACACAAAATAAAGTTGAATATAATTCCATATATCAAGCATATTTAATATTTTATAATGAAATAATAAGCATACATATCACAAAACATGACCTCATGTGTAAAAAAGGGGTTTTTCATCGCCTGCATTTCTGCTCATGATTTGAGGGGAATATTTTCCTGTCATAAAAGAGCGTAATTTCATATAGGCACAAATTGCTGCATTGTTGCTCTAGCCCGAGGTGCAGCGTGAACCCATAACTGTTCAATGACTTTTGCTCCAGGCAAGGTCCAGAACCACCTGCTCGCACAAAGAACCCCAGGCTCAGATGGTGAATCGCACAAAGTTACATTGATCCCTTTCTTACCAAACGTAATGAAAAAAGGTTAGAGCTGTAACAACAGTTTATCAAACAGCGGAGAAATGCCGTTTCAGAGTCCGCCCGCTTCGCTGTGGGTGGGCTTTCCCTCGGCCGACCCGCGACACTACCCCCCCCCCCCCCGAATTAAACTCATCCCGGCGCCCTCTTCACAATGCTTATCCGTACGCTGGCTTCGGCCGAGTTCACGGGGAGAGCGTCGGCGTTTTCCCCGTGCTCCTGAAATCTCCCTGGCTCGGCGTCTCTGCGTGAGCGGGCATAGCGGGCACAGGAAGTGTGTTTGCTGGCGCTGATGTGCCTTAACCCTCTAGGCTGCATTTCCAGTCTCTTATGTGTCTATTTGGATCTAAAGCGCCACCATACAATGCAATGATCCGCTGTAAATCAGCCTCTGCTGCCTACATCCATTTTATGGCGTTACTGCTGGGCTCCCTGACACTGCCTCTCTCCCAGGGACTTTCTCTCCACTCATTATAATAATGCTGTAACACTTGTCATCCCGCTCCATCTGTGGGGAAGTTAGCATCACTTCGATTGTTATTGGTTCATTCATTATTGATCTCATACCGAACATGCAGGTAATACCGTCCGGCAGCTTCCTTTGGGCTGATGTCAGCCATGTGTCCAGGCCAGAAGCTCGTCCAGACCGTCCCCCTTCGTGCACTCCTCCAGTCCAAACGAGCCTCCCCACAGCGCAAATCTCTCAATATGTGGTCGGTGGCGAACGAGCCGTGTGTCGCAGTTGCCTTTCTAGCGGGTGGCGTCGACGTGTGCGTAAGGTGAGGATGCTCAACAATTTGATGAAAAACATGGGATTTGCCCTTTAAGTACTTGTTCTCAACAATATCTCCTCAATTTCTTGGGATTCAGTTGCATTCTTGGTCTGACTTCCTGTAACTTTGAATACTTTACCTAGACTGTCATTTGCAACTCCCACATGGTGCAGACAGGTGAAAACAAGTGACAGGAGCAATTTGGGCTGAGCCCACTGGTCCTCCGTCTTCCCTGTCACAGCCCTGGCCCCTGACAGATCTCCCCGCTCTTCAGATTACACTAGGGACCCATCTTGCATGTGCTACTAGATTCCCTCTGCTATTGTGTCATGCCTCCAACCGGAACATATCTTGACAGAATCTTTGAAAGTTCCATTCCGCCCTTGTTATAGAAAGTTTAGATGTCCAGAATATTAAGTCGATATGTTAAATAACCTTTCCGGCTGAACACTTATTAATTTTCCCCACAGTTCAACCTGATGTGTGTGTCTAAAGATGTGTTTTTTTTAGCCCATTTAAAAGCCTTCTCACAAATCCCAGTTCTACAGTCGCTCATTAAAAAACGTGGCACTAACAGGGAATTTCCACTGTCATTAGGTTTTCGAGTATCATGGAAACTTGTCGTTTCCTAATAAATTAAATGAAGTCTGTGATGGAGAGAGAGCGGGATGGAAGGAGAGAGGGAGAGAGAGAGGGAGAGAGGGAGAGAGAGAGAGAGAGGCTGTAGTCTGGTGCTACATTGACATTCTGGGCTGGCGGTTGATAGATCGCTGCCTCTAGTCTTGCTCTCGCTGTTGGGTTAGCAGTATAATTGACAAACCGTAGGGACCAAATCTCTGGATTAGGTTGACCAGGCTGTCAAAACAACCATGACAAACTCTCAAATCAACCTCTGCAGCAAATCAGATGGGTGAAGAAAATATCCACCCACACAGCCGAGGTGAGCCAGGACTTTGCGTTTGTTCAGGGAGCGAAGGGCTAATTATGTCACTCTCACATGCGGACGCTCTCATTGGCTGTTAGCCTAACAAAACCTCCTCATTTTTCAAATGCAGGAATTTGCTTCGTAAACCATACATTTGTATTTGGCATTATTGTTAGTGTATATTTTGGCATTCACTGAAAACATTAGTGATTGATATGTTTCACGTTTGGGCTGAAGGCCCAATGAATAAATAAATCAAAATTAAATCATTAATGGTCACAATTTTGTTTCAGCTTAACTACCCATAATTCATAGCAGCTCTCTATTTTTGTTAGTCCATTTCTGTCCTTCTTCCGCATGCATGTCTTGGAGTCAGACTTATCAAATCAGGGTATTTTGTTACAGTCACTAATTCACCTCTACAATCGCATCAGACCCGGAGAGGCCAGTCATTTTCTAACCTGCACTCACTTACTAGGTCTGAGAGATACTGAAATGTGTTTCTGACCTGGCGAGAGATAGCATCTCCCCTCCCCCCCGATCCATCGGGTATCCGGGTTACAGAATGTGGCGGACAAAGAAAGAACCATCACACCTCCATACCCGGAGAAAAAAAAAAGAAACAGATAAACATTGTATTATATTATATTTGAATATTATATGTATTATATTCAAATCTGAAAAATCATTTGTGGAGTCTGAGAGAATGGAGCATGAAGCATTGCTTAAGCATGAAGCATGGCTTAGTGAGAAAATGGATGAGGATTAAACCAAAATGGGGCTACGCTCACTGTACCGGGGGGATCTGCCACCATATTCGCCGCAGAGTCATTAACAGGAGATGAGCCCCAGTGATGGAGCGGCTGATTAACATGCTCCCTGTGCCGGAGGAAGCCGTCGCAGACCTGCCTCCCCAGGACGTGGACACAGAGCATCGCCACGAGGCCGAGCCGAGCGTCGGAAAGCAATCACCTGCGATTGCGTTTTGATTTTAATTAGTTTGGATATTAGCAGGACAGGCCGTAGCAGCTTCTAAATGTCACCAGGTTTCCCCGAAGAGCTGGCGGATCCTCCTTACTTTTGCAAAAATGCCTGGGGGAAACCAAGGAGAAGCCAAGAAACATCAAGTGCGGCAGCGTGCGCATGGCGTTGTGCCGGCCGCTTTGTCGGCACCTCTCCGGCTGACATTAAGTGCTCCTGTCAGTGGGGGGGGGGGCGGGGGGTCCGGCTGATATGCTGGGACCAGCTGCCATTTAGCACTTTGTCAATTATCTGGAAAATCCTGCATTTCACTGCACTCACGGGCTGCTGCCGCACAACAACGGGGAAAAAGGGGGAAATGTGAGTGTAAAAATGAGGACAGCTTTTTAAAGGGACATCGGGCACCTGAATTGTATTTGTGTTACAGTGTAACAACAAAATGCAGAATGACTCAGCCCCAGTGAACCTGAGGGACGTTACATCTAGTTGTCTCTATATAATTATTTTCATTTATTATTTGCACATTTTTCTCTTCCAGTTTCTGTTTTTTAATTTTTAATCTATTCATTGTTTTTTTTTTTGTACTTCTGTCTTGATTGTATGTTCAGTTGAATACTTTATACCACCTGCCTGCACTGAAACAAATTCTTTGCACTTATTATTACTTGGTGAGTAAATGGATTCCAGTTACGCTTCCTCATTGCAGCATACAGATGTCGATCCCGGCTGCGTAGCTATTCATCCAGACAGGTCACACATTCATTTCGTATTCTATATTTATGACAAAAAACAAAATACAAGGTATGAGGTAAATTATGGGTTTAGCTTGCATATTCAGACATATTGCATATCGTCCTCCCAAAAAGGCATTGGTACTAAGGGAATTTTTATATGTGCTACAGGGTAGATCATATCAGCTGAGGTTCCAGTCCTACATTCAGCTGCTATGGTTCTCTGAATGCCGCCTACATAAAGCGTCATATATAATGCACATCATACATTATAACACATGGCATCGTCACCCAGGGATTTCCATAAACATTTCCTTTGCAGCATGCCTAAGGGACATTATAAGTGCATTAGGAGCATCTTTGTACGATTCGTGTTGCTGCTACGTGTGTGACAGTGAGGTGAAGCACACAGCGGGTGGCATTCGGAGGCTTGTCCTGCACGTCGCCGCCTTGCTAAAGCCCAGCTGTTCCAGGTCCACGCGCCAGCAGATCAAGACTCGGTTCAAGTCGTGGTGGTTTTCCCAGTTCTCTGCTGCATTGAGTCGCAGCCAATGCTGTTTGGATGAGCACGGCTAAAACGTAAATGCTAGTGAGTTTGGGTAATGTTCACTAAGAGTACTTTGGAGAGGAAGCCAGCACTAAGCATTAACGGCTAATAATGAAATACTCGCAAAAAGGAAAGGAAACCAGCTCAGAGTAAAAAAACGAAAGTCGACCAGGGTGTGTTTTTGCTGCTGGATATTGCACTGAGTGAAGTGTACTGAGTGTGGGAGCGAGGGCTTCAACCTTGGGGTCACCTTTTCCAGATGGGAAACGACTTCAAGGGGAAATGTGGCAGCAAGGAATTGTGGGTCTCAAAGAAAACTAGAAGACAGAGTTCACCAGCAAAAGGGAATACATTGTCACGTTGGGACCCTGGGATGAAACGAGTGTAGCTCCAGAATTTCTAGAAATTTTGGCCTGTCTCTTGCCTCTTTCTTAAAGGCACAGCAGTACCTGTGCAGAATTGGGGTGTGACTATAACACAAAATCACCGCTCTCATTGAAATCTAATCATTTAAAATAAACACCTTAATTAAACCCCTTTTAGATAGGAGGCTTTATTGTCATCATACTTCCATATGATGAAGTTTTGTTGACATCTCTTCCTTTTGCAGCCCTTTCACAAAAAACATAGATTGGGAAAATTTAAACTTGGAGATATGATAATAGACATATCGGAAGCAGTAATCAATTTATAGATTGGGAGGAGGTGCCGACTTTGGGTTTAACAGCTCAGAATCTCACGGTACAAAATATGTATTCAGCAAAAGGTTTCCATGGATTCAGTCCTTGGTAACTCATAAATTGTGGCAAAAACAGTCAGATGCAAGGTTTTGGAAGGAGACCTGGCAAAGGTACATTGCTATATTCCTTACATTTAAACAAGATCCAAAGTCAAGTCAAAGTCTATTTATTGTAATCTCAGCTCTAAAATGCATGGGTCATACACTCAGATGAATTATTGTTCCTCATTAGTCATAGTACAAAAAGGTAGCAAATCAAATATAAACATGACATATTAACACATGAGACAGCAAAATCTAGACATGGTCATAAGGCATAAGATTACTGAGGCTGCAGAAAAAAACTAAGACAGCCTTATTGCTAACAGCAGATATTGACAAATCAGTTGATGATTGTTAAATTCAAAACTTCTGCAGTAATGAATAGTGCTGAAAATAATGTTTTATGGTGGATTTGTTTATAATTTGCAAGAGTCATATTCAGGAGCATTTGATTCTACCCATATGTCATTTAAGTGTCCATATTTGCACATGCATTACAGCCAGTGTTTCTGAAATTTACGCGGCTGTTGCCAAATTCTACCGAGCATTAATAAATCCCATACAGTCTTTCTGTTGCATGAAGTTTTTAGTCTCCCTTTAGAGAAAGTTTCAAGAAGTTTCTATAAATTAATAAAAATCTGAGGCTCTATGAAGCCAATCTAGCTTTGAACAGGTCTTTATTGATCTTGCAGGTGAAGCAAGTCTGAATGTTATGAGCTGAACCCAGATCAGCAACTTCAAACAGAATTGGATGTACCTATGGAGAGTTAGAATGGCAGGCAGACTTTCTCTAAGCCAGCAGAGCGGAGGTGAGGATGAAAACAATAGCTAAATTAACATTTCACATGTACAGCAAAACTCCTCATATAACTTAGTTAAAACTCTTCTTCATGTAATCTTTTTTCATAAAATACATGCCGCTGACTCAATTCCTGTCTTCCTCCTCCACATCTTCATCATCAGAGATCCCCGTTTTCCGGTGGAGCAGTGAGTATGCGCCGATTGATCGTGGCGGGCTTGGGATCCAGCACCGGGCCATGCGGATGACTCAAATTAAAAGGCTAATGACTTAAAGTTCAGCATCCATGTCCTGGGTTTGAGGAACAAATCCCGGAGCTAATCCTGGTATTTGAGCGCTAGTAGGTGGGATTCTGGAGGCAGGGCGGATCGTCCCTCCATTTGTCCTGCTTCATCTTCTTCAAACAAGGCCGGCTCTGTGCACAGAATCTGTCCTTCCATCCAATTCAGTGGAATTCATTTATACATAGTGCCCTTCCCAATGTCACTACATCATGAGTGGACATGCCAGCAGTCAGTTTTATGGGAGAGTGAAGGAAGGGGCCTATATCACAAGGCAGGATTACTTGCTTAGCTGGATAACTTGTTGGATTTAAGGTAGTCTGGGATAAATGTAAGTGAAGATAAAGTCCATTTCAGCTTGGGTACCTTAAATCCAACAAGTTACATGGCTAAGCGAGAAATCCGGATTCGTGGTACAGGCCCCTGCTCCCATGGGCCATGGCTGCATGTGTGTAGCCCATTCGTAGTGTTGTGACAATTTTATTTCCATACTGGAGACCTACTGTCCTGCAGTGGATATTAAATAAAATAGCCAAGATAAGAATTGAGATTTTCTTTAGTTGCAGGGTTTCTCGCCCAAAACACTTGTGCAGTATAAAATAAATCTAAATAAGATCCTTTATTGTGTGTCTTGCTTGGTTTCAGGAGGATATTTTTCGGTTTCGCTTTTTAAACCAAGGTTGTTGTATAAATCACATATTTCAAGGCTAAATCATCTACCCGGACTGTCCCTGAAGGTAAACGTTGTATAGCAGCAAGCACTCTCGCACTTAATAAATAGGATTCCTTTCAGACACCTTGCCTTGGGGGGATGGGGCGGGGGGTAGGAGGAGGGGTGCTTGTGTTAGAGAAGCTGTGGGTTGGAGAGTCTTGGTTTTGGGGCAGAGACCTGTCTCCATACCCATCTCTGGTTCTTTTGCTGTCCAGGATTTTGACATCCTGTTGGTCCTAGAATACAGTGGTTGTGGGGTCTGACTTTCCCTGAAACACATGTTAGAATTCATTTACTTATCTCAACACTATACACTATATGAGAGCAGTACAGCTGCCTCCCACACCATTCAAAACATGAAAAAAAAACATAAGCTGAAAAAGCACTAGTAATGTGATACTTTTTGCCTAAGTCCGGATTTACTTTGAGTCATTTTTATATAAATGGAGAACTGCCCGTATAGCTCTTTATCTGACAATGCCTCACAACTGGCTTTATTAGTCGCAAGCGCAATTGCGACTAATAAAGGATGGTATGTGACTAGATAGATATGTGCGTCACATATATGTGGCTGTAATCAGAAGGTTGATAGTTTGAATCCTTGACAGAATAGCAGTATGTGTCTTGGGCCCTTGAGGAAGGCCATGAATCGCTTGAAATGTTCCAGGGATGCTGGATGAATGACTGACCTTGTGCTTTGACCACAAGCTTCACTCTCCACTGTATGTGTGTGTCTCAAAGGAGAGAAAGATATGCAAAAACTAATGAATTCTATTATGCCTTTTGTGATTGCCACAGTACCTGTACTAAAGTGAAGTATATTTCACTTATTAATTCTGTTCATTATAATGTGCAAGTCAGTCACATTTAATGTGCTGTAATGTAAATACAAAATTCCTAATTCAAAATGCTTCATCAAAGTGTTCCGAGTAACCCTCGTTCACCTGTTAATAATGTCATCGCTTAAATGTGTCCCTCACCAGCCACCGTGGAGTGAATGTGAGTCCCTCTTGATTTGCATTTACGCTCTGCTTTGCTGGGCTCACTCTCAAATGGATCTGCTTTATGTGGCTTATCAATTTTAGTCCTGTGATATTTGTTTCTAGCCTTGAGAAAACTGATATGTTTTTCCCCATCTGTTCATTTTCCTCCTTTCCTCTTACAATAACTTTTTTTTCTCCACAACACACTTTTCATATTATTTGAAAGCAATGAAGACCATAAAATGACATTAGTTAAAGGCAAGAGTGTTTTCAGCCAAACTCCACTTGCAGGAAAATAGCGATCAACGTCATAAAAATAGGAAGAGAACATTTCTTCATGGCAAGTTAAGCGCGATTTTTGTGTTTGAAATCCACACGAATTATTGCATTCCTGATCACTGCGAGTAGAGATTCTCTCAGTATCAGTCGCGTCACTGCCTGAATCAGAGATCTCTGTTTGTTGCTATCTTTACCCTGGCAGAAAGCATTAGACATGCGTCTTAAAGCCAGATACTGGCTCTGACTGGAGCTGCCGGTGATCAAAGGCGAACGGGGCTTGTTCCTAAAGTACATACCTGTCAAGAGTGACAAAATCTCCCGCTCATTGCCACGCGCTGCGGCTGCATGAATGTTAAACTGCTACACAGGAGTGTTTACCCTCTTCCAGGGTGTAAACTTTCAAACCCGCCCACTCCACAGAGCTAGACAGCTCCTATTTTTATCCTTACTCTTGCGCTCGTCACTTTATGTGTCAAAAGAGGGCAATTTTAAAAATTCAGGGGCACAACAATTCTGCTACCATAACTGGGCTCACCTTTTGGTGGGGGGTCGGGGGGAGTGGTCATTCGTGGTCAGAAGGGGTGAAGCACCTTGGCTGTGGGTCAGAGGGCAGGCCTCACTAATGGGGGCCTCAATGGGGTGGGGGATTAAGGCACAAAGGGGCAGTGTCACCAGAAACAGACTCCCTCTTCCATCCATCTTGTTTCTGTCCACCGTATGGAAGAAGAACCTGCAGAAGCCATGTTCCTCACTGTTTAGGGATGTGCTTAATTGGGATGAAATGGGCGTGCATCTCCATTAGACACCGTCACTCACTACTGACGACATGCCGCTCAGGAAAAGCCGACGTGTGACTGAAGGTGAGAGGGATTCATCGTAAACGTACCCTGGAGCTTCCGCTCTCAAGGAAATGGTCGTCTTCCTTTGTCGGAGAGGGTGGGGGCGGGGGGGGGGGGGGTTCTCACGTGCGCCCGCTTTGATTGGACAAGACACCTGTCAGTCCATACCTGTGAATGGGTGTTACCTTTCAGATGGTGCCTGGTTGTGCTGGGATAACGTACAGTGAGCTTGGCAGGATCTGCTGCTCTACAGAAGCCTGTAGCAGTGCCGGTCCAGACCAAACAAACAGAAGATGTATCCTGTCAGGCATATCATATTCCATTCCTTTTCATGCTTCTGTGGGCGTCTGTACCTGTCAGCTATCAAAGGCTCGGGCTTTTGGTGGCTGACTTCTCTCGATCTTTATAAGTAGCCTTGATCTTGGACTTCTGAGGGAAGATGGTTGCCCTAACTCCATCTGGGAGGCCGGTCTCCATGCCGCATTCCACACCTTCTGTGAAGTAAGGCGAGGATGCGTAAAGAGAAAGTTTAAGTCTTGCTGGGAAGGAAAGCAGATCTGTCCTTGTGAAACTGAATGCGTTATCTGAATCCAATGAATGGAATGATCCAGAACGATCGCCATAGATTGCCATCGGATTCCTTCGTTTTGGATGTTATGGGATGCTCGTTGAGATGTTGCGTCGCTTGATTGACTTTAAAACACGTTAATATCATCTCGCAAGACTCAGTTGTTGTGGCTGAAATTTGACCATTAGCCTTCTCTTTGGGGGCCAGCGTATGTGGATTGAACGTGGTCACTCTGGCTGGGAGCGGGTGGGGGCAGATACTGTGCCGTGCGTCGACCTGGATACTGCCACATGAAAAGTCCTCCGCCGTAGCCCTGAGCCAACTAAAATCGCACCAGTGAATTCTGGGTTGCGGGCAAGTTGCATCAAAAAAGAGAGAGGGGTGGTGGGACGAGGTGGGCTGCGTCAGCCCCGAGCATAACAGGTCCACAGAACAAAAGGATTCTGGACCGCCTGAGCCGCACAGCTGGCCCGGCTCTGCGGCACCCCCCCACACACACACACTGGGCCTGTCAGAAGGAGGGTAATATCTCCAGGTGAGCCGGCGCTCATATCTGCCAGTCACCGCCGACGGGGCTGGGCTGGGTGCGGAGCCTCGCGGCGCTGGGTGTCAGTCGCCTGTTTGATGTAGCGGCACCCCCCCCCAGACACTGCAGCTTGTTGGAAAACCGACGAGTTCATAGGGAACATGAGGTTACATATGTATTCTGGAGGTAACTGTTACGCGATTAATGTGACGCGATCAGATTATAAGATTCCTTTCGCGACTGTTATGCGATTAATCTGGCGCAATTAATCTGAGGAGTTTTTCCCTGCTTTTCCTGGCCAGAATATTCAGGCTTAGCATGCGTATCCGGTGCGGTGTGCACTGTGCAGCAGATAATCCGAATTGTGGCAATTTAATGCTCAGCTGTGACCCTGAACACGCAGCAGAGTACCTTCGCGGTTATGAGTGGCGGGTATGGGAGATGTGATGGGAAGATACATGTGTGTGGATAAGTGAGCAGGTTCTGGGAGGAGGGAGCTACTGGTTTTGTGTAGGGTGGCTATTTTTCTGCGAGTCTTTGCCTTGATGTGTGAAAACACTTAATGCAAAATCAGAGAGAGAAATCGGTTAGCAGGATGACCAACATCAAAATGAGAGATATGTACAAAATTCATAAAGTGTGATGTAAGCTACTTGAAATGTAAAGTTATAATTATAATAGTTATTATAATATTATAAGATATTGCATAGTATGTGTAATGATATATATTTTTTTTATAATTTGAAGAAGAGGGGTGGCACTGTGGTGCAGTGGTTAGCACCGTTGCCTCACACCTCTAGGATCCGGGTTTGAGTTGAAGCTCCGTGTGTGGAGTTTGCATGTTCTCCCCATGCCATCATGGGGTCTCCTCCAGGTACTATGGTTTCTCCCCACAGTCCAAGAACATTCTCAGGCTGACTGGAGTTGCAAATTGCTCATAGGTGTGAATGGTGTGAGTGTGCCCTGCAATGTGAGTGTGCCCTGCAATGAGTTGGCCCCCATCCTGGGTTGTTCCCTGCCTTGTGCCCATAGGCTCCAGACCCTCCCACGACCCTGAACAGGATGAGTGGTTACAGAGAATGAATGGACAGTTTGAAAAGATACTTTTGGGTGAAAAATTAAGCTGTCACACTCAGAATCTATGGCAAATTGTCCCATCTTCATAAAAAGCAGATGCTCTAAAAACGAGAGGACATTTTCTAATGTACGTTATGGAGGTCCTCCTCATCTCCTCTTCATCAATAAATCCATATGCTTTGTTTCTAGGTACTTTTGATAATAAGCGCACCTTCCCATTACGCTCTGCCTCCGCACAAGCTTCCTTACACTCACTCCCCAGCTGACTGCACCCCCCCCCCGCCCCCCCCCCCCCCACCACTGGCTTACTGTGCTGGGGCCCAAAGCTGAAAATGAGTGGATGTGGGGAAAAGGGTCCGCAAAGTGCAGGTGAAACAGCACATCGCTGCATCCTGGAGCTAATTCCCCGGGTCGGCCGGCCGGCGTCCCTCATGTGCAGGATGCAAGTGGCTGGAAGTGGATTTCAGCCAGAGTTTGTCATTATAGCGCTCGTGGTGATGTTGATTCAAGACCAGCTGCGGAAGATCGTTGCAGAGAAGCGGTGAAAACAATCATTAAAATGATAAATGGGGACCCTAGGCGGGTAAATGTGACCTTTGAGTCAGAAGATTTGAAAGCAAAATGCTCCAGCAGGATTAACGTTTTAATGGTGGCCGCAGACAATGGGCTGCATGTGAGCGCTCTCGACGAGGCGTCAGCGCCGTGTCCGAGGTCCCCCCCTCTGCGCCACGCCGGGGGAGGGGGGGGGGGGCCTCTTCTGAGGGGTCAAGCCGAGTGGCAGTTGATGCCTGAGGCAGGGTGTTGAAGGTCAGACCCCCCCAGACGCCACGCGTCGCCGAGGAGACCCCACACTGCTCCAGCAGAACACAGGAGGAGCCAGGAAGGACTCAATTAGCGAGAGAGGATGGTGCAGCTCAGGAGCGCGAGGCAGCAGCTGATTGCATAAGAATGACGACTCTGCCCATCCAGAGTCACTCAGACGGCACCTGATTCCAGTAGAATGACGACTCTGCCCATCCAGAGTCACTCAGACGGCACCTGATTCCATTAGAATGACGACTCTGCCCATCCAGAGTCACTCAGACGGCACCTGATTCCATTAGAATGACGACTCTGCCCATCCAGAGTCACTCAGATGGCACCTGATTCCATTAGAATGACGACTCTGCCCATCCAGAGTCACTCAGATGGCACCTGATTCCCCAACAATGATAACTTTGTCTATCTAGAGTCACTCATGTGGACCAACACACAAACAATCATACTGATGCACACACTTAAATCTCATGGGGACCCACACAAATTTATAATTTCATATGTGTTTGGAATCAACACCAGCATTAGGAATAAGCATTACGTTATTTTCTTGTATTTTGTTGTTATTCAACCTCAGCCCTTACTAATACCCTACACTACTTCAGTGTTAAAAAAGGGTTTATATGACATTGTTACTATCCTGAAAGGTGACCAAATATGGTACAACAGGCAAAAGACAGAAAACTGGTGTCTGAAGAAAAAAGCTTTTTCACTTTTTCACTGAACCCCTGAAAACAAAACCATATTATAGTAGTTTTATCCCACAGCCGCCTGAACAATGAATTGTGTGTTTTAGACCGATCGATGTGTAGGAAACTTGCAAAGGCATGGAGATGAGCTTCTGCCATAAGAGGAGCAGTATGGCGCAAATAAACCAGATAAAAGGTAAAAATCAAAAGAACAGTGCTGTTAAAGGAAGTAAGGGAGTGAGTGCTGGTCTCTCACTTCCTGTTTCCCCTCAAAGATAGTGTGTCTCTGCTCCTGGAATTTTGTTCCGAGCCCAGAGGCCCTGTTGTCTCCCGCTCCAAGGTGCTCCTCTTATATCACCAAAATCGATGATGAGGCCGATGCTAACAGTTTTTGAGCTGGACTGCGTGGGATACAAGCAGCCAGACTCGTTAGGAAATCCTGCCAAACAGGCGTGCAGAAGTTTGTTATCGTCAGCCTGAAGAGCGGATGCTATTTCCCACTGTTCTGGCCCGGCTGGGTCTCCGCTTTTGCTTCACTTTCGGTTCGATAGGAGTGTGCAGGAACAGACAAGGCTCAGCGAGGGCACAGGGGCTGCCGAAATATCCTCCTCCGTCCTGCCGCCCGGCCCGGCCCAGCTCCGGCCTCATTATGCGGCCGTGTTGTTTGAAAGCTTGCATAATTTACATTAGCATGTCTAAGATCTCAGGTGACTGTGCCTTTGAGGCTGGCGCCGTGTCCCCAGCGCCGCGTCCCCAGCGGAGTGCCATTTGAAATTCCTCCCAATTCCTGGCCCTTTCTCTTGCCTGCCGCTAATTGCCAGGCGCCGGGCCCCGGCTGGCCCCGCTCGTGCACCTGTTTCCCGCTCAGAACAGCTGCTAATTAGATGTGTGACGCCGCGGCGTCTGGCCTGCCTGCTCTCCCCGCAACACCACCCACCCCGACGCACATACCGGGGGCCTCGGCAACCTGCAACGCCAGCAAGATATGGCCAGTGGGCCGCCGTGGAAGAGGAGGAGAGGCTCTGAGCCAGGTGCCATGAAAAAGGGGCGATAGATGGGGATGAGAAGGACTGCATGGACAGTGGGATGGAACAGCTGAAGGCAGAATGAGTGAGAAGTAGGAATATTGTCACAAATTAAATGTTTAAATTGTACTGAATTACTACAAGGAATCAGCGATTTC
Organism: Paramormyrops kingsleyae; assembly: GCF_048594095.1. Lineage (NCBI taxonomy): Eukaryota > Metazoa > Chordata > Actinopteri > Osteoglossiformes > Mormyridae > Paramormyrops > Paramormyrops kingsleyae. Next base: position 15,357,044 of record NC_132815.1, read on the forward strand.
ATAAACACAGGTAGTTTAGTAATATAGTGATCAGAAACACCCCAAGGCGGCTTACTGTCGGCGAGACTGGCCTGTCCCCCTGTTATTGATAAACCACTTTCCTTTTCTGAGTAACATTACAGACAGTTGGAGAGTGATGGACAGGCTGCTGTTCTGGTTATAAGCAATCGGCATGCCGTCTGACTGTCCCTCTGTGACATTATTATTAACCGAAGGGATTCCTGACCGGCCAATGCTGTGCGGCTGAGCGTTTTCGATGGCGACGCATCCACCGTTCCGTTGCGCATTTCCGATTTTCCATCCACGTGGACACCAGCTTCGTTTTACATCCATCCACTGAGCATCTGAAAAAAATTATCATAATAAAAATAAGAAATAACAGGTCTCATGAGCTCTCAATGGACGCTGGGTTTTACAGTATGGAGGGAGTGCATCCACTGTGCACTGCGAGCCTCTTAAATTAAAGACTATTTAGGAAAAAGAGCACGAGGCAGTCTGCGCTTTAAAGCTCATTTGCCAAACTGATTCTGTCAGTTGAACTTAGTTTCGTGCTGCTGGCTGCTACAGCTTTTTCCAGAACTCCTCCACTGCTTGTTCTGCTAATTCATAAGGGAGACTGCTAGGGTCTATCCATTCTCTAAATAGCTTTACAGATTAAATTTTTAACTCCGCTCTCTTCTTGCAGACTCGCGTTACTGACAAAGAGCCGCATTGACATGTCAGCTTCCATCTTTTCACAGGAGAGAAGGATGTCTCCACACTCCATCTACTCAAAGAGCCCGGAAGGTTCTCCCACCCCCTCATTGCACGAGTTTGCCAGATCGGGTTCCACTATCGGTTCGTTTTTGTAGCTCGTTCATTTAATTCGGTTCTCCACGGCACTCCTTTTGAGTGCTAAAACCCACGTCTCCCAGCCATCTTCCGTGCAAGCTGGCGCCAGGGCCGCATGCCGAGCTTTCTGAAGCAAAGGCTTCTGGGAATCAATAGTTGCTGGTTCCCATCTCGCATTGTCTGTCTGCCTGGCGTGATTTGTTTATGTCAAAACACACGTGGCGACGTTCTGAAGGCCTTCACTCATTAAAATCTGCATTAAGTGCAAGACATATGATGTCAACCGTCTGCGGGAACGAGGACGTCAACCTATATAGAATAATCATAAAACTGCTTTGTCCATCATAGATTGGTTGTCACTGAAGCTCAGGAATGGTTATTAGAATATATATGCCGTTAGTGTGTTGCTAACTTTATAACTGAAGCAGTGCTTTCATTAGTAGCATGAATATATTTTATTACAGTGTGACAGCACTCGGGCAGCTTATTTTGCATATGCTCCCTGCTTCAGATGGACACTCGCTGTCACTGTGAGACCCTGATCTGCACACCATTAATATTCAACCTTTAACAGCACCAGCTCAGCACAGATTGGAGGAGGAGGAGCCCCCTGTAAACCAAGCTTTCTCATTGGCCTTCTGGATTAAAAGCTGAACCACTCAGCATTCAGTACAGGTAAGACCACCCCTTTGGCTGGATGAGATATTCCATTGTCCACATGCAGCCAGAAAGGGTTCACTTGTTAGCACACAGATGACTGGTTTGTAAAATCACAGTTGCAATATTCTTGTTTATAATGAAATATACTGATTGTTAACACAAAAACAGGACAAGATTTTATTGTTAATTAAAAGGCATATTGAGCATATGAACATGAGTAACATATAAAAGTGCAAATGCACATTATGATGAAATGAAACATTTATTATGCTGTTTCTACTTGGTCATATTTGTTTGAAATCTGCCACATTCATCAGGAAAAATTAATGTAATGCACACCAATGGAAACTATCTGAACATTAAACACAAAAAACAAACATCTGGTGTATTTGTAAAACTAACTGCATTTATGAACATCATTACTGCCAACATCATCTCAGCTGGTACAAAAAACATTCTGGTACTTAATAATGCATAGTAAATTTTTAATATTTTATTTAAAGAGAAAAAAATGGGTGGTCGAATATCTGTTGAAATAAATTGACATATTAGCTGTACTTCTGTTATGCTGGATTTTTTTTTTTTGCAATGATTTCTTTGTATCACAGTTTGTGCAGAAGATCTCATACAAAGCAATTATGTAATATTACAGCAGCATGTCTAGAAATAACACAATAACACTTTCAGAGACATCACCGATTTTACACCTTAGAAGAAGTAGTGACAGGTTTGTTCCCACGTTACTGTGTTAGAGCCTAATAAAATCAGCCAGGGTGTTAATAGGTTTCAAAAAAGCACAGCAGCATTTAGCTGAGGGCCATTTTGAGCTGTGATAGCATGCTGGGGAAATGGACATTTCCCAATAACCGTAAAACATACGCGAAAAATTGCCCCAGCTCTTCCAATACATTTATTCAGGACGTGCTGCGGGTTTGACAAATCGCCCTATTTGCAACCCACCCCCCACCCCTGTTCAGGCCTCTTCTGCTGTGTGGCATGTTTGCAGTTTTACCATCCTGCTTGTATTAGACCAGCATCATTTGTCCACACGCTACGGCCTCAATTTTCCACACGTGCTCCTTAACAAGGAAGAGAAAACACCAGCCTTTCACAAGTCACCCACCCTCCTTATGCTGATTTTAAACAACATGTATGTCTCTTATTAGCAGAGATACTCTACCAAAGTGTTTCTGATAGGAAATTGGACGTCCAGGCAGAACGAAGACATGAAAAGGACAAAAAACAGACGAAGAGTATGGGACCCCTGAAGTTTGGGGGCCCCCTCATGGTCACAAACAGTCACTACACTAAGTATTAAATAAACAGAGATGCTGAAACAACTTGAATGTTCTAACGAGCTAGTTAGTTACAATCTTTGACTCTATTTATTTATTTGTGAAACATTCAAAGGGGTGTTGGGGGCTGTAGTGACTTTTTGAGTGGGGCCCCAAAAACAAGAAGCCAACCCATGAACGCCCACAGTGGGTGGTATGAATCGTGAGCTACCTGCAGTCTCCTTCAGTGGCTTCCTTCATCTGTTCATCTTCATGTTCATTTAGGTACCCAGTCCTCCTGGTCCACTATCGTTCCACTCCCGGTCTAGGCTGGTTTCCATGGCAGCCAGCCAGGGTATGGAAATGGTTGCCATTTCGGATCTTAAACTTGCCCACTGAGGTCAGCTCCTGGCTTGCCATGCCCACTACCCCCAGCACCCCTCGCCGCTTCCTTTACATGCATTAACTTTAAGTTCAAGCAATTTCAATCCGGGATGAGCGACCAGGGTGCCGCTCAGCCACTCAGCTGCGTTAATAAGCCTTTGGCGAAGACCTACTGTTTGTGTTTCCTGGATATATTAAGAAATGCAGACTTTCCTCCATCTGAAACGGCTGCATTTGCATTTAAAAGCTGCATTATCAGTTACTGTTTCGGGGCAAGTGCATGCAGGAATTACCCAGGAGAGACGGGAAGCAGTGTTTTCTCTGAACCTGGAGACGATCCTCTACGACTTCCAATAACACCAATTTGGGAAAAAAAAACTGTTTTCGCTTTGAATAGAGAAAAAGGGCAAGTTAAGGAACGAGAGGAGGCGGGCGATGGTGCAGCCCATCTGTCAGAGGAAACGGGCTGTTTATCATCTCTGCCAGAGCTCCGTTTTGCCCTCTTTGTGCCATTAAGATGAGGAAATACATGAGGCTCTGTTTGGAAAGGGGGACCGGAGGCTTCGGAGGAATCTCGCGCCTCTATAGCGTCATGTTTGTGGCTTTTGCTCGTTTCTTTGCACAAAGGCCTGTCATCTCCAATAGCTCATAGTAATAATCAGATTTAAAGGCCTGATTTACGGTGTGAGGTGTGCAGTGAGTGTGCGGACGAGCCTCGTTAGCATAAACACAAGTTAAACGGATGGTACCTAACAAAAACAGTGCCTCAGGAGGAGGGTGTGGCTTCAATGTTTTCCCACCTAAACCGACTGGCTGGTCACGTGACAGGTCGGCGGACGGGATGTGCCTCTTGAGCCAGACTTTGCCATCAGTCCGGGAAACCCACCCGCTCCTTTCAGCCTTACGGCACCGAAAAGAAAAAAAAAAAACTTTCCCTTCTGCAAAGTTGTCACATCCGATCTGCGGCTGCTTTCGGCGGGGAAGGGGAATCCGAGGGGGTCACCGGATCAGCTGGTGCCTCAGGGCTCCTCGCCTGCAGTACAAAAGACTCAACTCAACTCATGTTAGTCATCGCGCCGGCCTATCAGTGGTGACGGACCGCCAGCTCAGTCCACGGACTAGCGGTGATAGCGGCCTTGAAATGCTAAGTGCTTAATTAGAGACCTTTCATATCACTTATCGGGGCCTCGTCTAACATAGCCCTGGGCGTTCTACTTTACGCACATCTCCCAGGAGTCTCCACCAACTTTATTGTGGTGACAAGTCAAAAAGAAACAAGTGGTTTTTAATCTTGTGGTAGCCTCCCGCTCCTGCTCACTCCTACATCTATATTTACATCAACACGCGGTCCTAAACCGGAGCTAATTAAAGGTACGGGAACGTTAACCCTGAAATGAAGCGATGCATCTACCTTGTAAACATTTTCAAAGTGATCACTGTGAGCTTGGGGGGACTATCGATTAAGACAGACCTGTGGAATCTGAGGCCATAATGAACTTGAAAGAACTCTTTAGAGAAACTCCTGGATTTGAAGTCTTGGGGTCTCCTTTTCCAATCCAAGACTGTCACTTCCAGGGCTGTCCATCAACCTCCTGGCGAGTCCACATTGCATGTGTGTGAGAATAACGTCTTTTACACCATAGGGAAATCCGATAATGAAAATGACGCTGTTTTTGACCCTGGCCTTATCAAATGTTTTATTTATTCAAGGTTTCTTGAGGTCTTGTAGGGACATGACAGTGCGGAGAACTGTGTAAAATGAGGTTCCAAGCTATTGTAGGCTGATGTGCCGACTTACTCATGAAAGAGTGAACCCTGCCGCTGTTATTGTTTGTGACAGCACGGCAAAATATTTATAAGGAGGGCTTTCTGCTGGCTTTGCGTACTGCCAAAAGGGTTAGAGAGAGTTGCCAAACTGCCAGGTAGCCTTCAGAAGACCTGTCCTGTTGTGTGTCTCCACAGTGTTTCCATACATGCCGTGCCATTTATGCAGCTCCAAAACGCAACCTGTCCATAAGATGCAGTGGGAGGGAAAATTATCCCATCAACTGTTACCTTTTTGAGACTCCCTTCTTTCTTTTATTCCGTTATGGACAAAGAAATAATAGTCATAAGTATTTTAGACTACATGCTAGAAACAGGGGTCAACACCATGACGAATTCTGACGATCATTGTGATCAAAATGCAATTTTGCATAACAACAATGCATAATTTTTTTTGTGCCACAGACAGAGATGAGTACATGTATGGACAGGTTAAAGGGTAAAATGGTGTGGAGTATCCACATAGGAAATGAGGGGTCAGATTTTGGGGTCATAGAATGTTCTCCTTGGATCTTTCTGCCAAAGATTGACTGCAGCAGCAAAAACTACCCCCCCATGACTCCAGTGTGCTACCAGGCAGAGAGTTAGGGGGGCACCCTTGCTGTTACTGAATGCAACCCAGAGCGGAGCCCATCTGCCACAGAGCATGAGCCGGGATGCTGAACTGTGATGTGCAGAGTGAGTGTAGCGACGGTGTAGCGACGGCATAACAGTGAGGCTTGTTCATGACACAGTGGTGGAATGCAGCCCTTTGTCATTTCAATTGGCAAGTTATAAAACACTATTCAGTACCCTTAAACGCTACACTGAGGGCTGGGAAGAAAATAGGGAAACAAAAGAAGAAAAAAAAACATAACATGTACAGACCCATGTGCAGCTTGTCGGCCCACAAAGCCTGAGAAATGTCAAGCCGCTGTTACCATGCACTCCCGCAGGAGGAAACGACTCCAAACAGAGTCGCAGTCAGCTACCTGAGCAGCAAGCAGAGGTGGGGAGTAAGGGAATACATGTGACATATTTTGTAATTTAAATACATAACGCTGAGTAACTGTATTCACTACAGTTACCATACAAATGCACACTGGCAAAATAGTTACTTTTCAAAAACATGTAGATTGATCAAGAGATTGCTTTCAATTTCACTATACATTTTTTTTTAAGTTTCAATTTAAAATATTCAAAATTTATCCAATAGTAGTCTATATGGAGATGTCACCCATACCCCCAGAGTTAAAAATAAAAAATAAAACACGTACTAACTAAAGACATCGCATAAAGGAAGTGAACGAGCCTGCACAACGCAATAGTTTTAATCCATGGAAATTCCACCAATATTTCACATTTAAGCAAATAAAAGAAGGAAAAAAAAACATTTTAGTGCTATTCGAGCTCTGCTTCCAGGCCGTCCTTTTGGGGCTACAGACTAAACCACTATTCTAAAAACATTCTGTTCGTGTTTTCAGTTGTTATTCTGCTTACACTTGAATATAAATGATTGATGCACTTTGAATTAATGTGCAGTTCGATGTTAACTATTTTTCAGTTGTGGTAAAGTAAATGCTTTTGAATGTAAAATCAATTTTAAAGTAACTAAGAAACTGAATACATTTATTACTTCCATGGCAATTTTATTTATGTTCCCGGAAGCTCCGGGAGTCTCCCGCAAATTGAAAGCAGCTCCCTGACACCCGCAAATGATGCGCAATGTCCCGGAAATCTGTCGTTCTTGCGGTAAAATTGGCAATAAGCCGTACCGTTGCAACCTTGCGTCAAATTCCCCCCCCCCCCAGGTCTGCAATATACATACGGCATTACCGTAAAACCAGCCAAGCATTGGACAGTATATATCTCAGCCCTCCTGAAATCAATATAACTAAGGTAGGATGTCTGTAATTTAAAGTATTTTGATTGAGGTTCTACCTTGGAGTAATCTAACGGTTTCAAATTACATGTATTCAGTAATCTGTAACGGGATAAATTTTAAAACTAACCTTCTCAACATCAGCCAAGCTCTGACGCCCGGAAGACGCGAGCAGCTGCTTTACCGTGGCGGCTGAAGGTTGCCGACTTTGGTCTGCACACTCATTTACATGTATGTAAGAGTTTTATTATCTTGTAAATAGTCTATATTATTGCAAACTACCCCTACGCTTTTAATGTAGGTAATTTTAGGTTTATAATGGAATAATATAAATTTGCCGTACGCTTTCGTGCGTGAGAGTCTGAAAACTGAATTTTACGCCAGATGCGTGGAAGTTAGCAACTCTGTTGACGGCGTTTAGTGTTACCCTTCTTTATATGTTCATGTTCACGGGAAAACATTCACCTGCGAGCGATACGGAAACTCGAGTGACGGTTTATCGTGAGCGCACGCTAACTGCAAAGTCTCGCGCCGGCATTGGCGGGCTAGCATTCGGCCGCGAGCCTGCCGCAGCGGCGCCGGCCGGCGCGAGACCCGCGAGACAGCGGGTATTTAAAGAAGTTGGAGGCACACAAAGCCCAGGCTGTCAAATGCTGCCACTGTGGTGACGCCTCCCGCTCTGGGGATTGTCGAAGCGCTGAGACAGCACAAGCGAAAAGGGCGAGCTTTTCCTGGAAGAAACACAAGAAAGTGAACTTCCAGCTCGAGCTGGTCGTCTTCCATGTTTATTTACCCAAGAATAATAATGCGTGTGTTTAATACATGAGGGAAACCTCAAGAAACCTCTCCCCCTAAAGGCGAAGCCCAATCTGTGACGGGTTTACTAGCCTTATGGTCACACTGCTGCTTTTGGAGATAAAGCCAGCTAAGTTGGTTTAGCGTTATATCATACGATTACCTCGGACAGCTGTCTTTTGAGCGGAGGTTTGTATTATAACGGCACTGACACATGCCCGACTGACAGCCGTAAACAGAGACAGACAGGTAAATGTCATATCGGCACATCTTTGCAGCAGTCATATTTTTGTTACATCAAAAATCACTTATCTTCTACACAGAGAAAACACTCCACCATATTTCATAACTGAAAATAAATGTAGCGGGTTCCTACTGTCCGTGTATCGATCCGCATCGTCTGTCACTCTGTGGTTTGTGTTAAATGAGTGGCGCAAGAATTTTGGACCGTGGCATTTTGCATTACATGTGCCCCCTCTAGTGGCCGAGTTTGTTCACAGCCCAAGGCGTGAACAACAAGCTACGCAATAGAAAACTACTCATTTAAGAATAACGCATTTACCACATGGTGTGACTATTTATTTATTCGGTCAAAAGAGGGATGTATATACATATCGACTATCTGCAGTTATTTTTTTAGAGCCTTAATGCTATATAAGTAGGAAGAACACAGTCTGTACATGAAGCGTGATGGGGGGGGGGGGGGGGGCAGGAAGGATTTAATCTGCAGATGCGGGCAGAGAGAGCGGCACTCTCTGAAGAGTTTCCGCTGTTTAGATGCTTCTTCAGCGGGGTGGCTGTCGAGCCCCTCTCTGCATTTAATGCACTTCCCTGGTGACGCCCCGAGGGCTCTTGCGCTTGACAATTAATGGGAGGCGTCTCCAGGGAGCGCTGTGGCTCTCCCTCTCTGACAATAAGCCATCCCCTCTCCCTGAAATGTTAAATATGCTGTTCTGACATGGGGAGCCCGCGGTGTGCAGCGCGTGCCGGGGACCGGGGCGGCCCCTCCGTATGCGTCTAAACGACGTTAAGTTCACAGCGCCGGGCTGCACATGCCAACCGCTCCATTTTGGCTGGACGGGGAGTGGGGGGGGCAGGTGACAGTCCAGAAAGCCTTTGGAGTGAGATCTTGGGCTGTTTCCGATGGACCCCATGCCCGGTGCCACTCAAAGGGATGGAATAGGATGATAGCTTTTTTATTTTTTTTGGGTGGGGGGTGATGTGGCTGTTTGAGAGACTGAAAATTGGGAAGGAAACCAGAGGGAAAATGGAGGGAAACAGGAGGAAACTAGGAAGATAATGGGAGCTACAGCAGTGTCGGGGGCTGGGGGGCAGTTTCCTGGTAACAATAAGCAGGCCGTGACTCCATGTGGAAATCCGTCACCAGTGTGTCTCTCCCCGTTATTCTCATCGCCTGCCCTCCCCATGCTAAATTTCATGCTGGATATTCAGTTCCTTTCGTTCATTTTGCTGCAGACGAGCGAAGCACCCTCCTCCCCCCAACATACGATGGCGATCATGATAAGCTCCTCTATGCAATCAGCTCACCTGCAGAGTCCGCCTGCTGTTTCGGTTCATGTGGCGGAATCGCACCTCGTGTGGGAGACGCCAGGGGTTTTAAATCCACGCGTCTCCTCCGATGTGGACTGGGAATGACCGGAGTGAGCCCCACCTCTTGCTGAAGATGGCCTGGAAAAAGCAGAAATCAGTCATCGATTTGTGGAGGAGAGATCTGACATGGAGTTTTTTTTTCTTTACAATAATGACCATGGAGGCGCGAGGTGTGGGGCATTATGGGTAGTGGGGCCGGCGGTTCACCTGGGCCCGCTCCGCTCATTAGCGCGGGCATGCATATTAATAGGCAGCCTGGACAGGGGTGGGCCGCACACACAGCAGGCCCCCCGTCTGGCTGCGGGCTTTTCTGGAAAATTACTTGAATTACTAATTGTGATGGCTGGGGCTCTGCCAGCTATCACCACCACCCACCCCCCCAGCTCGGCACTGTTCCGGACCCCCTCGATGTGCCACTACTGAACACGTGCTTGATTGCAAGGCTGGGACGGGGACTGGCACTGGGTGCCACTCAAATGGACTGTGCTGGGCCCTGTGCCCCTGCTGAGGATGAGCATCAGCGCCCCCATCTGACACCAGGCTGACGGCGGTAAAGTGCCGCTAGGGCTGTGTGTGTGTGTGTGTGTGGGGGGGGGGTGTCAGTTATTTCGAACTATGCACTATTAGTCCAGACATCAGTCCGAATCTTATTAACTGAGTGAAGTTTGTTTTTTGTTACAGAATGAATATACATCTATGATAATTAAAATCACAACATTAAATGAAGTCCTTATCTATCTATCCATCTATCTATCTACAGTATCTGTCCATGTTGTACATTTAATCTCCTCCCTGAGAAACCTCCTCCAGCCAGCATTCAGGATCCGTATCGCCAAATGAGAGGCAGTGCCACTTTCCCATTAAGCCACAGCTCTTTGTTTGGGACCCCACAGCAACCCCATCAGCAGCTGAAGACTGACCGAGGAGGGCGCGGTGATGGCCGGGCACAGGCCCGCGGGCCGGTGGCAGGACGCCGTCGCCGCCCGCCTGACCGTTTGATGCGGATGGAGGCGGTAATTTGTATTATTAAAGCGCTTACAGTCAGGCGGTGTGGGCCTTCTGCCCCTGCCCCGGCCGCCATGCCTGCGCTACCCTGAATATTAATACCTTCCTAATGAAAGCCCCTCTCAGCGGCTCACATTCCCACACCACCAGACATTTGCCCATCTGTCTGCGCTGTGTCAGGAAGGCCCACTAAGAAGCATCGCTACATTAACAATAAGGCAGGGGCCGCCTGGTTATAGCCCCCACCCCATCACAAAGGGGGCTCCAGGTTGGCCTATTCCGCAGACGTGTGGCGGGCAGCCGCCTCGTCGCTCGGCACCCGTCTCTGAAGGACGTGCTTTGCTGCTGTTTTTCCTTTGTAGCTCCATATTTATATTATTCACACAACTGTATCCCCGAAGTGCGGATAAAATCAATACCATCAAGGTCAATTGTGGGTTGTAACTTGAAAATAGTGAGCGCCTCAGTTCCTGTGCCAGACGCTGGGCCTCCACGAGCTCCCCGCTTTGAAGCCATGCCGGGTTCACCGGGCTCCTAATTCAGAACAACGCTGGCTCGCGGATGTCTTGCGCGTGAGCGGCGGTATGCAAGCGCCATGGATGTATCCCGCGTGTGCTGTGCTTGTATGTGTGCTGTAGATCATGCCTGCAGCATCCTACTCGAAATTGTACGGATCATATGTTTTGGAATCCGTGCGCCATTCACAAGCCACGTGACACATTTGCATTCTGTTTTTTTAGCAAACACAGGGGTGAAGCTTGGACTTGATCCTTTGGGGGGCGTAGCTCCCTGAACAAAAATGTGGGATAGGTCCATGATAAAATGTGCTGAGCTGGGAGTAATTCTTAAATGGTTTTAGAATAACTATTTTTTAGGGGGGCCGAAGCCCGTGGGTCTAGAACATCCTATGATGAGATGCTTTTATCCAAAGCAGGGTCAGCCTGTCTGTGGGTAATGGCTTTGCTTAAACACCTAACAGCAGAATCACTCTGGTGGGATTTAAACCAACAACCTTCCTATCACAGATACGGCATCTAAACCCACTGGGCCACTCAACACTTTGCATGTGATATGCTGATGGTCCATAAGCCAAACACTAGATATCAAGAACAGCCAAGTTTAATTAAACTATATGAATGTGAAAATGCTTTGTGAATGTATAAGTATCACATATATACAAAACACAAAGAAATTCATCTCTTTTAAAGTAAAGTTTATGCTTCATGGCAAGGCTTTAGAACAGAGTAGGCAAAGAAGACGACGGAGGTCCTTTGATTTAACACACAACACAGCTGCCGAAAGATGTCACCCTGGCAGAGGGTAGATCTTAAAGTGACAGTCCACCCGATTTCCTGAGGTCTGACAGCCGAACTCTGAGGATTGAGTGAAAGCGGCGGACATCCGTCTGTCAGGGTGGCACTAATGAGTGTGACACGTATGGAGGCCACGAGAAGATAAGGACCCAAGGAACTGAATTTATTTGTCCTGTCACGACACGGGGTGTAGATCAGGGTCTTCTGTCTGAGGCAGTGGGCTTTACAGCGGGAACAATGAAGGCGTGTTTGGCTTTTTATTGGCTGACCGCGGTCACAAACGTTAAGCCGATGTACAGCCAGCGGAGCAATGCACGGGACGTCAGCGAGGCTAGCAGGCTAACGCCTTGCTGACTCGGCGCCACATAATCAGTTACATGACAATCAAAGGTTCCCTCTCACCCCCAGTGTCAGGCCAATTATCCGGTATACCTTGTTGTTAAATCCTGACATTTTTACCGAGTCACGGGCGTGTGACCCACATGCTCTGTGTGTCTGCTTTGATTTATTTCGACACTGCAAACATCCGTTTCTATAGATAAGGACGCGTTAATATTAGACCAGCTTTATTCTTCCCAAAAAAGGCTTTCCTTCTGATGCCTGGGCTGTTTGCAGTGAGAAATGTTGATGTGGGTTCCTCGTAGCCGTGAGACCATTGCGTTGCTATGGAAACACCCCCCCCCCCCCCAGTGCCGCTCTGCTTCTTCCTGCGATGAATTTGTAAGCCCTCTTGTCACCGCCGCGGTTGCAGCTTATGAAAACGCTCCCCATCCGCGGCCTTGATTCGAAGAGGGAGGCAACGCATCGGCAAGCCACTCGCCGGATAGGAGGCGGGAGGCGACCTCGGCACCCCCGGGTCTGCACTGCACGCATTAAAGGCATGGGGGCACCATGCCGTGCTCCCCGTCTCTGGGACTGCAGCTTCCTGTCACGGCAGCAGGAGGCTGCCAGATATGTGGTGGAGGGCACCACAGGGAACTGGGGGTGTGGTGGGGGGGGCAGACCACGAATCTCAGTGTGGAAACGCAACACTGACCCACCAAAAGCTCACCAGTAACCTGCATTACAGGCGCGCCACACATCTCAGACGGGTACCGTGCTTTCTCCCTGCGGGCGAGTAGGAGCCGTGCTGATGGGGTGAGGTGTGAATCTAATATGTGATCCGATTTCTACACGTGGGGGTGAGGTGTATATGAGCTGGGACACAGCAGCTATTGTGATATTAATGGCAGCAGAGCGTCACATTGTCATCAAAGGGCTCTTTGTTAGATAAACTCATTTTGCTATCCGGCTACACATTTTAATACAAACAGCATAATGTGTCAGTTGTTTGGGAAGCCGGATGTTAACAGGCCGGTGTGAGGAGACTCAGGGAGAAGCCGTCAAGCGGGCGACGGCAGAGCGATGACAGCAGTGTATCTCTACGATTTAAGGAATCTGAGGCGGGCAGCTTCTGGGCTCATATTTAAAATAAATTACTCTGCTGAGGCTGAGCCCAGGAATGTGAGCATGCTGCTTTTGTACTGTACTCAGCATTGAACAAAGCAGTGCTTTTTACTGGCACAGATACTACATAGTATTAATTGTCACCTGCTGTGGGTGTGTTCTGCCTCTGTGGCCACACCCACCTCTGCTTCTCACTTAGTCTTGGTGGGCTGGCCTCTAGGGCTGGTCTTGTTTCTCGGTTCTCTGGTACTAGTTGGTTCTACCTGGATTTGTTTGATTTGTACTGGCTTTGGCTTTCCACCTGTTCTCTGGTTCTTGTTCGCTCTTCTCTGGTTCTTCGTTTCTTCTCCTACCCCATTTTTGGCTAAACCCTTCCCAGCTCAGCCCTTGAGTCCTGTTTAGCCGCCCCTGCTACGTACCTCACAGTCAGTGGCTCCAGCTTTGTCAGTACTGGGCACTTGGAGGCTCACCTGCTAAAGATGTGATGACTGAGAAGCAGCAGACCCGGCCACATGGGTGTGTGCATTTCGTGGTGTGACCTTCTGCCTGCATCAGTGTTCCTCGTTAATGAAGTTTCATCTTTGTTGAATCCTGTCACTGTAACACGTGGAGCTGCCTTCCTCAAGCAAAATTGGAGGTTATATGATGTGCTGGCAGTTAAGGAATTTGGAAGTGTGGTCAGATTTCCCAGACTTTCATGAAAATGCATTAGATGTGTCATTAGGCAGTCACAGGATGGCATTCTCTGAACGATGTTTCATGGTTATGGTGAGATGGAGTGTGTCGCACTGACTTGCCGTCACTGTTTATGTGTCAGTCAGCCTGATCAATGGGCTCCGTTTACGCTCTCGTCATGTTAAAAGTGCAGCGTCTAACCCACTCAAGCACAGCACATTATTTACAGGTGTGAACAATAATTAAACAAGGCCTCGGTCTTCCTGTGTCTGTATGAGAAGGACATGAAAAGACAGAACTTGTTTTAATATTATCATGTGTTTCAAATGGAAATAATAATGAGGTACTTTTCCCTTGACCTGTAAACCTTCCATTTTACTTATCGTGTCTTTATTTGTTCAGTACAGTATGTGCTGTTAGGCTTAACGCTGTAACTGATTCTAAGGGTCCTGAGGCCTAGAAGGGTGGGTCCTGATCCTGAATGAAGTATTCTGTTACAGACAACTCAATCCTTGTCAGGTCCAAATAGGTTAGAGGCATCAATATTCTTGACTTTGAAACGATTAGCACATGTTCTTTTGATTTCTAAAATACTTCATTTTTCTGTATTTACATGCTCACATAGTTTCATATTAGTGGATGTGTACAGGGCACCTGGAGCACAAGATTATTAATGTGTATTATTATTTTGAAGAGAGGTTTGGTGGTTTGGTTTGCAGTTTATGGGGTAGCGCAGCATAATACCCCAATGTGAAAAGAATGGAGAGCTGGGAGTGAAATTAGCTGTGAGTTTTCCTTGCAAACCTCTGAATGATAGAGACCACAGAGGCGGCTCCGGTGATGACACAGCTGACGGGCGACCCACTGTGTAACGACATCTCCGAGGCAGTTGCCGGCGCTGGGGTCAGCCAGGGGTCAAGGTGCTTATTGGGGTCATGCAAAGGGCACATTGTGAAGGAAACATGATGGGGCAGACAGGCATGGGGGTGGACAGCTCTGCCAAGGTGCGGCGTGGGTGCAGCTGGGTAAAGCATTCTTCAAGATACTCTTATGAAAGAAGGTGTGGTTCAGGGTAAAGGTTCAGCAGTAAAGTCTGCCAGTGCCGATCTCTATAAACAGCAATGAGTCAAAATGCCACTGGAAATACCTGTGGCATACAGTACCTTCAGGTAAATTCATATGTATGAGAGAAACAAAAGTCAAAAACAAACAAACAAATGTGTGACCACAGGCCTGTATCACAAAGTTGGATTTCTTGCTGAACCATTTAACTTGTCAGATTTAAAGTAGCCAAGGCTAAATGTAAGTGAATGAATATAAAGTGAATTTAAACTGGGCTACCTTGAACTTGTCAGATTTATCTGGCTAAGCAAGAAATCTGGCTTTGTGATACATACCCCACATGTTAATTATACACAAAAGTCATGTTTCATGTAAAAATGCTAAATCCATCCCTAAATCCATGTCACTGACACTGATGACCTGTTGTTGTTATGTGGTTTTTAATCAGACATAAACACAACTTGCATTAAGGTGAACAAACCTTCAGTTAATCAGTTACTCAGTATTGAACACAAACCCTGAGTGAAACGGGAAACATGAAACCCGGCGGATGCACAGACAGTAATTCCTTTATACAGGTGGCCGTCAGCCGAAACCATCTCCTGACACATCTTGCCAAATATGGTTTGATCACCACGGCTCTGGGAGGCGACTGATGCTCCGTTTCATTCCTCAGCACTTGTATGTATCGTCAGCAGCATCTTTAAAAGTCATCCACACGTTGCTCCCCACAGGGATGAAGGCTGACACTACCTTCCAAAATGGCAGTGGCAGATAGGAGGATATTTACAGCTGCATTGGCAAATAGATCTTTCTTTACAACTGCAGTGCCAACCAGAGGATTATTTGTTTACAGCTGCAGCGATAGCCATAGGAACGTTTGTTTACAGTGGCCATGATAGCCAGAGGACCATTTTTTTACAGCTGCAGTGATAGCCAGAGCAACATTTGTGTGCAGCTGCAGTGATAGCCAGAGCAACATTTGTGTGCAGCTCCAGTGATAGCCGGAGGATTGTTTGTTTACAGCTGCAGTGATAGCCATCATGACTAATGGTCTGGCTTTGTGTCTTGTACACCAACAATGCTCCATTGAGACACCAGCTCATTAAGATTCAATGACTTGTTGATAATTGCTGTACAAAAAGGGGCACATACATATGCTGTGTGCAGAATGAAGTATGTGCTATTATTTTACCTAAGCCCTAATGCTCCAGCATCAGCGTTCATATTTCTTAAGAAGTCATTTTAGGAACGAAATTAGATATTCGGATTAAAGTAGGAACCTGTGATGCACTATCAAACGCTTATAACAAATTGGTACATGGGTGAATGGGTTCAGTTAAATTCAATTTAATTTTATATAGTGCCTTTCACAACACAGTCACCCCAAAGCACTTGACAAGAGTATGTGGCAATACATCATTTATTTAAAATGGTGCACGAAACAGGGAAAAGGGAAGAGGGAACAAAAGAATTCCAGAAGAAAATGGAGGAGAGGAATCAAAAACCTCCGGGGGTCCAAGGTCGACTGGCTGCCCTACTCCCCTGGGCATACTGACATTATAAAGACCAGAGGATACGAGTCTGCTTTAATGAAAGTAAGGTGTAAACTGTGGTGATAGTCAAAGTCCATCAGGATTCCATCAAATAACCTTTAAAATATATAAAGTTAAGCACATTCAAACAGAAACTGAAAAAATACAATGACTTACTCAGGGCTCATTATCTAAATATTTATAATGCATGTTACATATCAAGCCTCCAACAGGTAAAAGGTACATGCAGTATACATATGAGCATGCACTACCCAGTAATGCTGAAGAGTTACAAAACAGAATATGATCGTTACATCTCTTAATATTATATATAATGCACAAATGTGTGTTTAAGGAACAATTAACCATGAACCAGTATCTTTCAAAGTGGACATAAGCTCACAGTGGCTTTAAGGAGCTGGAATATGCAAAATGTCGGCATTTACTCGCATTTCCGCTTTAGAATGAGAGAGTAAACAACACTCAGCTTCTCTGCTCAATGATGCCTCTGTGTCTCTGAGTCCTGCTACATTTTAGAGTCACTGTCTTCGAGTCCCTCCAGACATTTAATACCTATTGACTTTTCCGAAAGATAAAAAGTGAAAATCGTCGTGTGTAGGAAGTTTATTAACTGGACAGTTTGAGGCAAACAGTTCCTGGCTTTTTAACGTCACCACCTTGTTCTAAAATGCTCCGTCTCATGAATTTCTGCGCTTTGCCTTAGATTTTACAGATCAATATGTTCCTCTCCATTGCCTGAATGTTTAATGTTTTTGAGTCAATGTGCTTTTATCAGTCCAGAAGCTTCATTGAGTTATTGTGTGGAGAATCACAGATTCCAGAGGACGAGCAAAGGAATGGTCCTGCATTAATGGAGGCCGAGCACACATTAGGCTGTGCGATAACCTCCTAGTGCCGGTCATTGGTGTTAAAAGGGTAGTACTAAAAAAAGAAGAAGGTCATTTAAAAACATGTGTAGATTTACAGAGGAAAAAGATGATTACTGGAGACAGAAGATGGCTGCAACGTCAAGCATCCTTGGAATGATTTGTTTTCAACCACAAATCCAGTGAAGGAGGAGAGGGTAAAGCATGAAACAAAGGAGGAAGTAATCCAAGCGCCGACTCGGAGCGAATGGCGTTGCGCTCGTGGGGGACCTGGTGCTGACAGCCGCTCATGAAGCATGAGCACGTTCATGCGGTGCTGCAGCTCCTTGGCGTGTTGAAGATGAACCTTGAACTGCGACAGACAGCATGATTTTGGCTGTTACCTGCCTGAAAAACCCAGAATAAGCAATGAAATCCAAGTGATCAAAAATGAACAGGCATGTATGTATTTCGAGTTGGAAGAGGGAAAAAATGATTCCTTTAAGGAACCGCATATCCTGAATGACATGTCACATTTTGGCTGGTGCACAGCTTGTCCTGGGTGCTGCGGTGAATTTCGCATGAAGAAGTGAGCTCAGGGGGAGATTCTCCAGCTTAAATCTGCAGTCGCATGTTGATCTGGTGGAAGTTCACATGTGCATGTGCTGAGAGATAAAAAATGAATGCCTTGCACCATTTTTAGGAGTGTGGACATTTCTTCCTGGGACCAGGAGCTGTCAGACGGAAACCTGCCAGTCACATGGTATTGAACAATCTTTAAGAGGCGTTCTGCTTCAGTGAGCCAAGGTCACTAATGCCGCATAACTGACAGGCAAATAATTTCATTGTAGAACCAGCTCTGGGCACAGGCCAACCCCGTAGGAAAGACCAGAGAATCAGCAGAATTACGTGGAAACAAAGAATATGGCCGAGATCAGAACAATGAGATTCCCAGCTGATACCAGGGTTCTGTGCACCTGTTCTGTTCAGAACAATGAGTTTCCCAGCTGACACTAGGGTTCTGTGCACCCGCTCCGTTCTGCAGTAAACTCACTTGAAAGGGTGTGAATCCTGTGAAGGGTCTATGTGACAGACATGTGCTGAGAAGACAGATGATCGGAATGGTGAAACAAGGTGCAAAGCAGTTACTTAACACCTTACAACACTGCTGTTACTGTCACGATGGATGTAACTGTTCTGGGGAGCCACTAGTCCTATTCAAGGTTGCTGGAGTCTGGAGCAAATCCAGAAACCTACAGGCACAAGGTAGGGAGTCATCTAGGATGGGGCACCAACCAATTACAGTGCACTTTGGGGACCAATTTTATATTCTTTTTATTTTAAAACCTTTTTTAAAACATAGCAACTGTGTTTAACATTTCCAGAGAGTCACTCTTACTTGAAAAGAGGCCATTCTGCACATACTGTATGCAATTAATATATGGCTATACATTTAATTAAATACACTGTCTGTTTTTGGTGTGGCATTATGAAATCATACCAGAGTTTGGAAAAATAAATTTTGTCGTGTAAACAACAACACTGCATCAGCATTTAATTATATATATTAATGAAGATACAGTGAGACAACACAGTGTTAAGTAATATCTCCCACTTCTAACAAACGGGCATCTCTGAAACTGGGAGACGGCACATTCTAGACAATTTTTTCCCAGATGGCTTTTCTCTCTGGTGTTTGTACAAGTTAAATGCCCATTTTACCTTGTACAAGGGAAACCATGGCCCCACAGTATTAGGCCCTATTTATGAACAAAACACTTTTATTTAAGAGATTATAGAAGGATTACATGATCAAAGCTGTCAGATGTATAAAAGAACATGCAAGTGTAACCTTTCACTGAGTACATTTAATATTGGAATCCATTTTGTACTGATAGAATGCTGAAGGTAATCCCATCCCTCAGGTAGTTGCCTGAGGGTCCTTAAAACACACACTACTCAAGGCGCACTCTGGTGGCTGAAAGCAGCACTGCAGGGAGAGGATAGAGGTCAGAGTAGCACGTAAAACGCGGACAACGGCAGATGAATTACTTGTTTTCCGTTGACTAACAGCAAATTAACCACGTGTGTTCAGATGACAAACATTACCGGTTGTGGGTTTGTCAGTAGCACGAATTGGTTGCGTTCAACTTGAATTAGGACAAACCAAAGGGAAGCGATTCTATTAGGAATGGTGCATAAAAATGTTTTAGTAAAAATATTATTATTATTATTTTATTATTATTATTAATAAACATGACCTGAGTGAGTTCCTCGTGCTGCGTCATATTATAGTCAGCTGGACACAACACACATAGGCAGTGGCGGTTCTTAATACATACGTGACTCGCCCCAGTCACAGTACCGACATTTTGCCGATAGATGTCTCAGGTCGAGGACCATATATACACCAGGGCTCGTATGGGCAATCTGAGGAGATCATAAACAAAACTGATCGTGTACTCAGCGTGTACAAACCCCTTACAAAAAAAGGAAAACCGTGCTGTTGTAACAAATTCCATTCAGTGAAACTCCCCGTATTTTCAAACTTCCGTTTGCAAAAAGACTTAATAAAACTTCGCGGTCTGCGCCTCTTCCTTGTTCTCTGTAAGCACCTATTCATAAGCTCCCCTCGGCTTCCGCCTCCAACTCCGCCGCTTCTAAACCTCATCCACTCTCCACTTCAACTCCTCAGAGGCTCAATAAACAGCCTGTCACTCTTAAACATGTAGAAAATGTACCATTGCCTTCCAAAAGACACCACTGTACAAACCACATAGATTTTGCATTTTACACACTGATGAACTTCTCAGTCTCGCTTGGCACTTGACAGTATTCTTTTATTACATTTCATTATATCTCGTATTATTTGACGGGGATGTTCTGTTTTTCCTCGGTTTTGTAACTCAGTTGTCCATTTCTTGATTGATGTTAAGAATATTTTTGCCTCGATCTTACCCCAGTAAAACCGTGACTAAATAAAAGCGACAATCGCTCTATAAACTACTAGACTGAGAGTTGTTTTTTAGAATAATAGTGAAAACCTGAGTTTTAATCCAAATGGAAGGGTGGAAGTGTAGCTGACAGTGAAATGAGCACTTGCCACTGAATTTCTGGTGATGAATGAAGCAATGTACTTAGTTAAATTACGTGAATTACTAATAGAAATGGGTTTTTTGCGACGGATACCTTGGTCTCACGCCATTAAAAGTGCAAAAATTATAAGTTGTCGTAGATTACTAATAAAGAAATTACATGCACACAGTTCACACGAATACAATGATTCATATAAATCTTGTGGCACACTTTCTGTTTTAATATCTCCCAGGTTAACAGACGCAAAATAATTCTCACATGCGTTCTTTCTACATACTTATTTACTTAATTATCAAAATTGAAGCACACCTAAAAACAAAGGAAATGTTTTGACCATCAGTCTTATTTTAGATACGAATTTATTTTGGATTCAATCTTTATCTGTTTCATTTTCGACACCAAAAATGAACAGCCATTTCAATGCATCAAAAGTGTCAATCTCTCCTCCTAGGTCTCTAACCAACTGTGTCAAATTACAGGAAAAATCCATGGACTATAAAATCTCTCTGAGGCCTGGAACTCTCGCTTGACCCGCTGGAGTGGTGTTTACACACAGTTACGTTGTCTGACATGGTCATCATTAGTAGCGGATCATGCTAAATTAAGATCGCGTTTATGTATCTCTAGGAGGGAGCTGATCCCTTCTTCCACGTGCCCACTCTTGCTTACATGCTCGGTTTCTTTCTCAGCAGATCCAGTTTGGGCTTTCTCGCTCAGGTTAAGGGCATAAATAATTCCATCAGTTTATAAACTGTTCTTAACTTTAAACCACAGGAAAAAAAATCACAGCAATGTATCAACAGGTGGGTCCCTGTTTGTGCGGAATGCTACTGTGTAAGCATTTTATCTACAGCATTTTCCGGAAAATAGTGCACATTATTGATTTTACAGTTTCGTGATCGGCGACCAGGAAACAGTGTATCTTTTATGATGTGTTATTTACATATCTGCCTAATTTTGGCAATTTACTATGCCAGTCTGCTCGATCACAATTTATTCTATAAAAGCAACCCATGTCAGAATTATTACAAAATAAGAACAAAGGCTGTAGGCCTAACACGTAAATGGGAAAATTTCTAGGTAGTGGAAAACTTTCAGCGAATGACAAAGCCTTCGACCACATTATTCTAAGAAACACATAAATAAAATGTATGCCATTTTACAGTTAATGGTTCTAATTTTGTGCGATGCACTATTACCACCACTCTACGCTGCTTTAATTAAAGATGTTATCAATTTAAGTTTTAATTAATCAATGAATAGACAATGGGTTGTTAACCCGCCGACTTAGTTGTCTGTAATCTCTCATTACTGACCCCTATTATTGGACTAATTGCAAAACGCAATACTGTATTCTAAGTGTCCGTTATGCTGTCTGTGAGGACAGATCGGCCTTTTAATTATTGTCCTCTTTCGGTTTCACTTGTCTGTCCCGCAATGAAAGTCCCCATTGAGCTTCATTCATTCGTGCGGCGATGCGGTGCGGGTGAAGCCAGCGTCGGAAGCTGAGGCGGGCGGCCAGATCGGTGCCGCCCCCGCTAGCCACCCCTACCGTAAACCCTACCTGTCTGGAGGCGCTAGATGTTTGATCTGTTTATGCGCATATGCACAGATACCGGGAATCGTCCTTACGTTGCAGAATGAGAATATTGTTGATTTTTTTCGGACAATAACACATCCCGACTGATAACACTTACGTGTCTTAATAACAGGCGAACCTTGCTCAAATACACTTTTTATACTTACCTCTTACAGACATACAGGCAACAGGATGCCACCAAAACGCCCAGTTATGAGAAATAGGCTATTACCTCTGTAAGTTTAAATCCATCTGCACAAAATACTACAATACCAGAAACAACTCCGTAAGTATGACGCCCCACTCCTGGTGCGGAGCAGTAGGAGGTATATAATAAAGTTAAACACTTAGACTGTGTTGTGGTTCTGCCTGGTCGTGATCTTTATGTGATAAATGCATATATTACTTCCCCAAAACGTGAAATATAAATCCATTCCAAGACAAATATGAGTGTAAACTTATTGTTTCAGTACTTTATAATAGGCTTACTATACGTATTTTATTGGATTAACTAACTGAACAACGCTCTGTAGCATTAGTGGCCTGGAAAAAATAGTCTTTACGCATATATTTATCATTAAGAAAAAAATGCGCTCTGGATGAAACGGTCTTTGGACAGGATAGATACTACAGATTAAATCACGAACAAGCAGTGATTTTCATTAGAGTTATTGCAACAAATGCCGTTTATAACGTCACTGGGATGCTTAGATTTCACCGGCCACCTGTTACCAATATTCTTACACCTCAAGTCTTCTCAAAGTAATTTATTGTTAATCTTTCAGTAAAGCAAGCAGGGACTGACGCCTATGCCCCTCCTTCCCCGGACCGAAAAGGATCCCCACGATTAGCATAAAAAATGATGCCGTGTTCATTAATGATTTTATAAGTAGGTCACAGCACCCAAGTCGGATTGGCACTGTTTCTTAATGACATGCTGTTATAATGGCACCCTAATTGCTGATTTCTGTAAGGTAACGGACAGTGTTGTGCAGAGCTTCGGTGAATCCGATAGGCGTGGAGGCGACTCTGCAAGCCTCTTGTGGAAAGCAACAGACAGGCGTCTAGGAAATGTAAACGGCAGCGACGAATTTCTGGGGGCGGCGAGATGGGACTATTTTGGCGCCTTTGCCATACATAATACATACATAATAGTTGCTTTAAATCGGAATTTAATCATATGATATATATATACAGAGAGAGAGAGAGAGAGAGAGAGAATACAATATATTGAATACAATACTTAATTCAATTTCTTTCAAATACATTGAAAGTACGTGGTTTAATAGACATAGCGTAATATAACCAACGCATAATATATAGCCTACGTTTGTAATGTAAATCCAATGGGAAAAACGAATTGTTTCGTAGATATAATATGCTTTCTCTAGAATTTTCTCTAACTAGGCTTGTGTGTTGAAATGAAATACTGAAATGTACAAAATGTATTTCAGGATCAGGCGTCCCGTTACGTAGAAAAACACTGGTTAAAAATATTAATGTCTTGGGGTAGAAAGCCTTTGTTTTTAATTTATTTTTCACTTTTTCTGGAAAAACCCTCGGAGACATTTGGCGTCCATGAAGGTTATGGATAAAGGAATAGAACACGATTGCTATGCCGGTTATTATTGATACTGGTGATGAGCAAATTACATTTATGAACGTTTATAGATTTTTCCCCCCAAATATTAGTTGATGATTGAGTTTATTTTATGAGATAACTGCGTACTGTTCCGTAAATGCATACCCGCTGTTGTATTATGTCTTCCACTGGAGACCCAGTCATGGATTTTCACAGATGCCTTTTACTGCAATATTAGCTTATTAAGGAGTAACAACATGACACAATATCCTAGTAAAAAAATAAATGTTTGCTAGCGACTGGAAATGTGTCTTTGTTACGTTCGAGTCGTAACGAAATAATCCAGTTAGCGCATAATGAAGCTTAAGGCCATTTGAATGCAGTGTCCCTTAAAGAAAATGCAAAATTTCTGAAAAATATAATTGAAAGGGGATGAATGTTGTAACCTGGATAACAGACCCCTCGAGTGTCGCGTTTCCAGCACGATCGTCCAAAGCAGCATACAAGCTGAACAGATGGAAGGAGTCCCTAGCAGCACGGTGCATATGGCCCTGCGGCCCTCGAAGCAGAAGCTATGCCTACCCTGTCCTGAGCTCTATAGACAATGTCCACCCTGCAACTGGTACTGCGCTTCTGTACGGTACACATTGCCTTCACAGACTACAAGAGACGCTAATCCCTCACGTGTGACAACTGGGCATCACCCGCATTCTGTATTTTTCACGGAGCCGGGGCAAAACAATTGGATTATTTCAGCCAATACCAAACAAAGTCGAGCTCACCAAAATTTTACCTAATGATGATTTTTATAAATATCAAAATGAGTGTCTTTGTAGCATTGTCAAGACATTTCGGGTTCAAACTTACTCTATTTTATTCAACGATATTTACTACTAATTGACCTTGAAAAAAATTAAATTGCAAAAAAAAAAAGATTTCTTTGGATATTATCCCAAAAAGAAATGTTATAAGATAAGTATTAATAATTTAAAGGTAAGAATATATTAACTATTATGTTAATGTTGAGGCTAAAACGCGAGGAAGTCCAGAATGAAGTTCAGGTGACAACATAAAAAACAAAACGACCACAAAAACGCCAAATATGGAATTGAAAACAGCGGCTGACGTGCTGTGTTTTGATCTTTATGTTTTCGGCCTGTCCCACCGTGCGCTTCTGGATGGATCCAGCCTGACTCATTTAAAAGTGGAGCACGTCGACGGGAGCTTGAGCACACTTAAAAAACGGAGCACACCCCGTCTAACTGGAGCCTCACCCCAGCAGAAACCCGTCAATGGACGGCGGCGAGCGCGCGGCCTCCTGTCGGAATTTTATTTCCTGTTACTTTATGTGGAATTAAGTGTATATAACAGCTTAATTCGGATTATATGAAGGAGATATGATGCTTATGGTTTCCTAATTATATATGTTTATATTTTGGGCTACACGGCAGAAGGGGAAATAATGTTGTTCTCGTCTTTCTTACTAATTTTAGGGTTATTGAAAAACATTTCTGCAGGTGGTGGGGCTGACATATTAAACGGCGAGATGGACCATCCCACCATAAAGTGTAATTCGGAAGTACTGTGCATTTCATAGGAATTACTGGCTTTTAGAAGCCAATTAACATGTACGTTCCGCATGAGTTTTTACTCACACAGAGACGTAGGCCTATAGGACGGCAATTGCAGCTTAAAACATATTTTTATATATCATAAATGGCTATAAAATAGAAATTAACGAACGCTTGAGGCATTCGATTTAAACATGTTTAGAAAAGGAAAACGAAAGCAGGCAGGTGAACCCCCTCGTCATCCCTCCCGAATGTGAGTATTTCTGAGCAGAGTGCCTCCCCCAGGCGCGTGCACCAGTTGCCCTCTTCTTCAGGATATATACTGAAATATTCTTTTGTCCTAAAACGTCCAAAGGTACCTCCCAGTTATATTCTACCAGGCTAATAAAACGTGGTAGAAAGTGTAGCTATGACCCCCGCACACGACTGGATAATCACACTTGGACATGCACACAATGGAGTTAAACTAGAGTCGTGTGCCATTGTCGATGCACACAAAGGCGGACGGGACGAGTGACACGTCCTGTTAGACTGCTTGAACAGATATCGAAAAAACCGCCAAAGATTAGTACCGATTTTACAGAAAAGTTTCATGTTTAGTCGCCCGATGCAGATTACAAACCGATTGGACAGCTGAAACACACACGCGCGCGCGCGCACACACACACACACACACACACACACATACACAGGCACAGACACACAAACGGGGCATAAATAACGTACATAAAATTGTGATAACAAAATACACTGTTCTTTAATATTCACGAATATAGGCGAATTGTTCACTTAAAAAATCACGTTTTTCCTTCATAAAAGTAGGCAAAACGAACAAATCGCTTTAAAAATACATTTTCAATATATTTTGTGGCAAATAAACCCCAATAATACACACAAGCCCCCACAAATTTACTTTTAGCAAAACAAATGATTACGCATATATCTGTATTAGACACGACTGTATTAATAATACGTCTAAATTGTGTAATATAATTTTAAAAAACATCAATATTGGCTAAAATCGTAGTTTATTTGCTTTTCTAGTTACTGGTTAAAACGTCGCCTACAGCATCAGCGATCCTTTAGGGTATCCCTTTAAAAAGTAGTATAAATGATAAAACGGTGATTGTCGAATGGACTATAACGAAGGAAAATAATTTGTTTCAAAACAATTAATTTAAGTGCAATATCCACAAAATGCAACTTACAGTTCTGTTGAAAATCCAAAAAATGTAATGTCAATGGTTGCCGTGAAGGTACATCGAAGAAACCAGAATCGTCCTGGCAAAGAAAACACAAACGGTCAAAAAGAAATGTCCGCAAAAAATCACAAAAAATGTTGAAAGAGCACTTGGTTCCTTATTAGGCGAAGATACAATATTTATTCCTTGTCTCCTGGGATGAAGCTCCTCCATCTATTGTCCTCCCATTCCTCTGTGCTGATGCTTAATTTTCAAAACTTCTATATTACCAAGGGACCTACGACATCAGCCAAAGAAATACCCAGCAAGTACAAAATCTCAACCAGGCAGCCGCTTTTGTGCAGAGGGGAAATTCATTTCATCCAGGTTTTAACGGCTCCGAGAGAGGAAGTCTTATTTTTGACTATCTATTTTGGATTTTAAAATAACTGAATTTATAGCGCAACAAACCGGGTTATTGGATCGCGAAAATGTCAACAACCTTTCCGGGACTGGTCCACGATGCAGAGGTATTTTATTTCATTTTATTCTTAATTTGCAGTCTGTTATATTTAATTAAAATCTATTGGTAATAAAGTACGGAAAGACAGAAAATACGTTATGACATCTGTCACCGAGAATCGTTCATCTTAGTTTACAGCAGTTGCCGTAACGAAATTTAATAATACGGTGGCAGAAAGAAAAAAACAGGTCTGTGAATGGGATTAAAACGTGTTATGTGTCACACCGCTATTACTGTATGAATCTGGTTGTATTATCACTATGAATGGAAAAAACTGGACTTATGCGCGTGTAGAGGTATAATACAACAGAAATGAACGGTGATGGGATTTTTTTTTTCATTATTGAAAAGATACGAGAGGATCGACATTTACCTGCTGCACTGTGAATGACAATGTTGGGACAATGATGTTTAAGTCTCTAAACAACGAGGGAAGAAAACATGCGTTTTCAGGGGAGAGAAAAAACGCCTCGTGTCAAATGATAGACATAAAATACTGGAGGGGCTGTGCGGATGCGCGTAAGGACGCTTCTCCCGAGTAGCGCGATATGACAAAACCATCAGGTACTTTAAAATCACACTTTGAATTGTGTTTGGAAGGCAGGATTTCTACCTTCGTTTTTAAGCATTAGTTTTTCGTGCATAGAGCAAACAGACTACACATGGATAGCTGCAAGGTATTGTAAATGACATTCCTAATATTTTCTTTCTTTTTTTCTTTACAGATACGTCACGACGGATCAAACAGTTACCGTTTGATGCAACTCGGATGCCTGGAATCAGTGGCCAACTCATCTGTCGCTTATTCCTCCTCGTCTCCACTAACGTACCCCGCTACAGGAACCGAGTTTGCGTCCCCTTATTTTTCAACAAATCATCAGTATACACCACTTCACCACCAGTCCTTCCACTACGAGTTCCAACACAGTCACCCAGCGGTTACTCCCGATGCCTACTCCTTGAACTCTCTACACCATTCCCAGCAGTACTACCAGCAAATACACCACGGAGAACCTGCCGATTTTATAAATCTTCACAACGCCCGAGCATTAAAATCTTCGTGCCTCGACGAACAGAGGAGAGAGTTAGGGTGTCTTGATGCCTATCGCCGGCATGATCTTTCGCTAATGAGTCACGGTTCTCAGTATGGCATGCACCCAGACCAGAGACTCCTACCCGGATCCGGTTTAGGTCTACCGCCTCCAGGAGCTGACGATTTACAGGTAAATGAGTTGTAGTATTTTTCCCCAGTTGTTCAAGCACGATGAACTACACGCAGTATTTTTTTAAAAGTGACAAGGCTGCGATTAATCTAGAACCGCATTCATATAAAATGACCTTTCGTAATCTATAGAAGTATGGCCGCAATATATCAAATCATGTCCAAGGTTTTGGTTAACGGGTAGTATAACCGTCTACGATTTGATTAATCAATGGGTTAATAACGCACAAATAACGTGTAGGGGAATTCACAATCGGAAATATACAGAATTTAACCATGTCTGTTTAATACATTTATGATTTAAAATCTATAATCGAATCGAGAAAAAAAAATCATTTTATAATAAAGACGGCTATTCGGTTTATTGTCTTTCTTTTTGGGACTATATTATTTACATTTTCTTTTCGATGTGAAAAGTTAAAATGAATTCACCACCTTGTGCGCGTCTGCTGCTCTTTCGATCCGCACACTCACCCTCTCTCTTCAATGAAAAGCGCGCTGTTTTCCCTTTTTTCCTCTAAAAGACGGGATTAGGCGATTGTAAAAAGTCTGGACAAAAGACAAATCCGTCGCAAAAGAGCACCGTAGTTTATCCAATTTACGACTTAATGTCACTCAACTGGTTATTTATGCAATGACATCTGATCAGGTTTGGCGATAAGTTACAAAGGGTGGAAATTAGTTAAAATGTCGATAGCATGGTGTGTTGTAATTATTTTCTATTTATAATGATCTTCATATTAAATTAAATACCACAGTTTAATACTAGGACATACAAGAACAAAATATTGCAATACAA